>NC_037532.1:19042156-19043471 GCF_001531365.2 Cynara cardunculus var. scolymus
GAGGAAGACCAAGAGGACGAGGAAGAGGAAGGAGTCAGTCTCAGGGAAGGGGACGAACTGAAATACATTCTGAGCAGGAAGAATCACACTCTGGGAATGTTCAGGGAGGAACAATATCACACCCAGAATATATAACCAGAGATGTATTAGCAGAAGAGATGGGGAAGTTACGAGAAACTCTGATATCTATTATGAGGATACCTGCTAGAGTTGAAACGGAAAGAGTAGAGGTTTATCCATCTGCTCCAAACACACAGAATAAAGAAGGAGATATTAAGACCTTCTTGGCATGTAAACCACCAACCTTCTCTGGAGAAAGAGATCCGGTAAAAGCAATGTGCTGGATCAAGGAGATGGAATCTGTATTTATCACTATCCGGTGCCCGAAAACAGATAAGGTACGATTTGCTGTTTCAGTATTAAAGTCAAATGCTTTATTCTGGTGGGAAGTAGAATCGTCTACCAGAACGGATGTGTTACAGAGTATGTCATGGATAGAATTTATGGATCGATTTAAAAATCAATTTTGTCCCAAAACGGCTGTGAGACAAATGGAAGAAGATTTCTTAAAGTTGAAACAAGGAAATAAGACTGTACGGGAGTATACTGAAAAATTTATTGAATACTCTCGTTTTGCTGATCATTATGTTTCAACCGAATCGAGGAAGATATAAAGGTTTATTTGGGGTCTGAAACCCTCAATCAGGGAATTTGTTATTGCAATGAACCCCAATACCTTTCCACTGACAGTAGAAGCGGCAGAGGTGACTGAAAGAAACAAGAACATACAGTCAGAAGAAAAGATTGTTGAGAAAAGGAAATGGGAAGGACCTTCGTCTTTTCGAGGACCCAAGACTGTGAGATATGACAACAAATCTGAACAAAAGAGCAGTACAAAAGTTCAGCAGAGTAATGATAAAATGGATCCGAGAAAATGTTACAAATGTGGTGGAGCGGGTCATTTGTCCAGAAATTGTCCAACCATCAAAACATGTTTTAACTGTAACTCTCCGGATCATATTCGACCAAATTGCCCTTTCTTAAGAAATCCGCAGTTAACAATGGGGAGTAATGCATCGAATACTCAGGGAAGACCTATTGGAAGTCAAGGAGGACAAGGAGGGGCGCGGGGACGATCCTTTCAGATGACCAAAAATGAGGCTGAAGCATCGCCGGATGTAGTAACAGGTACTTTTCTCCTGAATTCAATACGTGTTAAAGTGTTATTTGACTTTGGTGCAAACTTTTCGTTTGTATCACCGATGTTTGCTCAAACTGCATGTCTGAATTCTGTGCTACTTGATGATAAATTAGT
>NC_037532.1:19044445-19046619 GCF_001531365.2 Cynara cardunculus var. scolymus
TTCTGGCTAAGAGAAGTTCAATTTCTGGGTCATGTCATTTCAGAATCAGGAGTACAAGTTGATCCCATGAAAATAGAAGCTGTTGCAAAATGGGAAGTTCCTAAGACTCCGTTTGAAGTTCGTAGCTTTTTGGGATTGGCCGGTTATTATCGAAAGTTCATTCAGAATTTTTCTAAGATAGCTGTGCCATTAACTAAACTAACTCGGAAGAATGTTAAATTCCAGTGGGAAAGAGAACAGCAAGAAGCCTTTCAACTTTTGAAAGATCATCTTTGTAGCGCACCAGTATTAACTTTGCCAGATGGATCTGAAGATTTCGTGGTTTATAGTGATGCTCTCGAAGTTAGGGTTGGGATGTGTTTTAATGCAAAGAGGAAAAGTAATCTCTTATGCATCCAGACAACTGAAAGAGCATGAAAAGCAGTATCCAATTCGTGACATGGAATTAGCTGCAGTGGTTTTTGCATTGAAGATCTGGAGACACTATCTTCTGGGAACAAAATGTCAAATTTTCACTGACCGTAAAAGTTTATAACATTTGTTCAACCAAAAAGACTTAAATATGCGACAACGCCGATGGATCGAATTAGTCAATGATTATGATTGCGAAATTCTTTACCATCCAGGAAAGGCTAATGTGGTGTCTGATGCTTTGAGCAGAAAGGAAAAGAGTGGAACAATCAAGACTGTAGCAATGAAAATGAATTTGATTCCCGATATCCGTAAAGAAATTCAGAAGTGTCAACAAGAAGCTGTGAAAGCAGAAGTTTTAAAGACAGAAAAGTTGGGTAAAATGATCTCAACCTTAGAATAGAATGATGAAGGACTTATGTGCTTTCAAGGGCGAATTTGGGTACCAAATTTTGGAAACATCCGAAATAGAATATTGAACGAAAGTCATAAATCTCGGTATTCTATCCATCTAGGTACCAATAAAATGTATCATGACTTAAAACCTTTTTATTGGTGGCCAGGAATGAAAAGAGATATAGCACGATATGTGGAACAGTGTCTAACATGTTTGTAGGTCAAGATTGAACATCAGAGACCTTATGAAAGCCTTCAATCTTTAGAGATACCTGTATGGAACTGGGATCACATTACCATGGATTTCGTTATGAAATTACCGCGAACACCAAAAGGATATGACGCGATTTGGGTAATTRTGGATCGTTTATCTAAATCTGCACATTTTCTATCGATAAAAGAGAGATACTCTTTAGAAAAGCTAGCGCAGATTTACATTAAAGAGATTATTACTAGACACGATGTTCCTTTGTCTATTATCTCTGATAGAGATAGCCGATTTACTTCAAAGTTTTGGGAAGGGTTACAAAGAGCTCTAGGGTCCAAAATTCGACTAAGTACAACTTATCACCCACAGACTGATAGACAGAGTGAAAGAACTATTCAAACTCTAGAAGATATGGGAAGATCACTTACCGTTAATAGAGTTTGCATATAACAACAGTTATCATTCTAGTATCCAAGCGGCACCATATGAAGTATTGTATGGTCATAAATGTCGAACGCCGTTGTGCTGGAATGAAGTGGGTGAAAAATAGCTGACAGGTCCTGAAATTGTTCAAGAAACTTCCGAGAAGATTGAACAAATCCGTGAAAGAATCAAAACAGCACAGGATCGTCAGAAAAGCTATGCTGATAATCGTCGGAAATCCATTGAGTTTGAAGTAGGCGATTTTGTAATGTTAAAAGTTTCACCATGGAAGGGTGTTATCAGATTTGGAAAGAAAGGAAAGCTCAATCCGAGATATGTTGGGCCATTCAGAATCTGTAAACGAATCGGGTCGGTAGCATATCAGTTAGAATTGTCGGAAGAGCTGAGTCGAATTCACAACACTTTCCATGCGTCGAATTTGCGGAAATGTTTGGCTGATCCGAATTTAGCTGTACCATTGCCAGAGATTCAATTAGACAGCAAATTGAACTTTGTGGAAACACCAGAAGCCATAATTGAAAGAAAGATCAGAGTGTTCAGAAATAAAGAGATAAGTCTGGTGAAAGTACAGTGGAAGTTTCACAAAGGACCGGAGGCAACCTGGGAGTTGGAGTCAAAGATGAGATCAGAATATCCGGTATCATTTTATTAAAGATCATGTAGAAAAAGGAACAATTGAACTGTATTTTGTAAATACAGAACTTCAATTAGCTGA
>NC_037532.1:19046719-19048054 GCF_001531365.2 Cynara cardunculus var. scolymus
GGCAACAATGGGGACATTGTTATTATCAAGTTTGGGGGGATGTGTCCAAAAAGAAAAATATATATATACCTTCGAAAAATTGGGAGGTATGAAAAAAAATAGAAAAAAGAGAAAACAAAAAAATAAAATAATCGGTCTTCGGAAAATTGGGAGACGAAAATAAAAAGCCCGGTACTCCAAAGGGCAAGTTTATGCCAATAAATGGGTCACGAACTTTTTCCTGGTACTCAAAAGTGAATCGACGAGAACTTTTGTTTCAAACCCTTTTGTAGTATAGGATAAGTTTGGGGGAGGGATACACACTATCATTGCCAAAAACACTAACCCAAAAGCCCTACTGATTAACGGCAACACTACGAAGATCAAGCAAGGAAGTTGTACATCCTCTTTACTAGACGAATTTCCAACACCTTCCGTAAGTGTTTCGTTCTTGTTCCTTTCTTTTTGTGTCTTTTTAAATTATTTTCTTTTACTTGAGGACAAATAATACCTCAAGTTTAGGGGTGTGATACCTCTCATTTTGTTAGATTTATTTGTTGTTCTATACCCCTATTTTATTGTATCTTTGGTACCCATTTTSCTMATATTCTATATTTTTTGTCCAAATTATGTTAAGAGGTGATGAAAGGTTAAGAATTTAATTATTGTCTAAAAAACTCTTTATTGTTGGTAAATTTGGCATCTAGTTGGATTTGAACAAAATTATGATATTTATATTCTTGGATATTATTGGGAGTTAATGCTAAGTTCAAATCTAATTACTTGGTTGCATGGAAGATTGAACCTAGTTATGGGATGATGAGACTTGGATGAGTTCTATTTGTACCATGATGGAATGGCTTTTCCATCACATTTATTGGTTGTACCTTCAACCTTTTGCAACCTATCAAGAGGAGGTGACTTGGTCATGATTGAAGAAGACATGTGGTGATGGGTGGTCATTACCCATTGGACAAAGAGTATTTGGGTCCCACCTTTCCCCCTATATATTTGAAGACTTCTCTCATGCATCAATCCATCTCCAATCCATCTCAACTCCAACTTTTCCACCAGCACCTTGGAGCATCTTCTTTAAAGCTTTGTAGTAGGAGAATTAGTTTATATTCAATTTGTAATTTAAATTTCGTAGTTCAGCTGTTATTCTCGCCACTGCATTGTGTGCCCTCTGTGGGCACCAGTAAGTATTTAATTTCAGCTCAAGAATTTCTTATGCATTCTTCTTCTTCTATTGTTGTTATGTTTTCTAATTTCATTATGAGCTAAGCACCCCCTTGGGTGTGGGTGTGAGTCAAGCTTAAGGATTTAAGGGCACACTTGGGTGTTGCCATTTTTATT
>NC_037532.1:19048709-19056283 GCF_001531365.2 Cynara cardunculus var. scolymus
TCTCAACCCGAAACATTGTTCAAGAAGTTCATGAAAGTCTCTGATTCTCAGTAAGTCTGGTCCCTGTGGAAACGATCTTGGTATTATACCACTTTATTACTTGAAGCGATCTTAGTGTCGGCGTGCACTTGCACCGCCACTTTGGGGATTTTATGCCCACTGTGTGCACACTTATGATTTTAGCACATCACCGTCCAAATAAAGTCTATTAAAGACCTAGTCACGTGAGAAGCACATGCAGCAAACAACCTTTGAAAAACAGTAGAACAGGATCTTCAGATAAGACTAATCCGCAGACCCTCTGTGAGCCATCTCAGAGGCTCTGCTGTAATTGACTTGTATGATCTTATTGCCAGATGACCATTTTCCAGAACCTCTGTGAGAGACATCAGAGGTTCTATTACACTTTACTTGCACGATGAAACAGCTTCTGTTGCTAGTCCTCTATTGTCTTCTGTGGAAGATACCCTTCTGTCAACACTTGCAGAATACTTTTTCATACTTTTACAAGAAGTGAATAACAGAGCTAACAACATTCCATGTGTCCAATATTAAGAAATGCTTGGCCGACGACTCATTGATCATGCCCCTAGAAGATGTTCAGATTGATGATCGGTTGCACTTCATAGAAGAACCCATTGAGATCCTCGACAGAGAAGTTAAGCAGTTAAAGCGAAGCAAAATTTTCATTCTGAAGGTTCGTTGGAAATCGAGGCGTGGGCCTGAATATACTTGGGAACGTGAGGATTATATGAGGCGCAAGTATCCTCACCTTTTTGCTCAAGATGCAGTCACATTAGGTAACCATTGAATTTCAGGACGAAATTCTTCTAGCCGGGGAAGACTGTGACATCTATCAATTCTGGAGTTTCAGGTTAGCAGCAATCTAGGGTTTGTAAAAGTAGAAATATTTACTAGGACTTAGTTAAGTTGATTAAGGCTCAGTTGACTTAGATTCCCGACGTTTAGTTCAGAAAATCATGTTTTAGTGATAAATTTCTCCAAACATGATAAAAGTTGATGATATGAAGTCCAAATTAAAAATATAAAAGTCCAATATTAAAAATTCAAACAACTTTGCAAAAATTAGGAAAATTGACCTAATATTGATTTTTATCACATTTTAGCATTTTATCTTTTCTTAACATTTTAATGGGCCTTAGTTTAAAATAAATAAATAAAATGTGGACTTGGGCCCTCTAAGGTTGGCCACATGTTGCACACACAAGACCCACATATAAAAAGCATTTGTCTCTTTGTTTGCCTCTTCATCTAGTTCATTTTGCATGTAAATCATCTCAAAATCTTCTCAAAAATCCCTCTTCTCCTCCCTTAAAACACTTCAGCCGAAAATTAAAAACAAAACCCCTTAGTTTCAATCATTTTTGAAGATCATTGAAGGAATCAAAGTGCTAACAAAAAGGTAAGGAGTTAGTTACATTGTTTTAGTATTTTAAACATCATTTCTCATCTTTTTCTACACATTTCCTTCTTCCTTTTGAACTCAAATTTCTGGAGTATCTAGATGGTAGATTATACACTAAAGACATGAAAATTGTCTTCATAATGGTGATAATCCATGACCCATACAACTAGAACTCAAGAAAACAAAGTTTTGATGTTATGCATGTAGATTTTTCTATAATCTGAGATGTTTGAGTTCATGCATGTAATTATAAAAATTAAAGGATGATCTTGATCCAAAAATATATGATAAAATGATGTTAAATAAGTGTATAAAACGAGAATCAGATTTATAAGTGAAAATGAAGAGCCAAAACACTCATTTTCCATGACTTGAGCATTTTTGGTTTCTGGCAGATTTCATGCATGAACTTCATTCCATCATATCTTGAAAAATACTTAGTCAAATGACTTGATTCTTCTTCTGGAGCCCTTTTCATTGAGTTATTTTTCAGACCCAAGTCATTTCATGTAAAAACTCGGAGATTTGACCTCTCAACCACTGGGATTAAATTAAGAGTGCAAAGGATGATCTGTTAGAATCAAAACTCTACTTTAATCGGTCATAACTATCTTAATATTCCACTAAAATACTTTATTCTTCATCTGGAAATTATTTTATTGGATTATATTTCAAACGAAAGTGGTTTCACTCAAAAATATTGAGATTTGATATCTCAAACACTCATTTGGGGAACGTCCAGTGCCAAAGTCACTGAATGGGTAAGTCGCCAATCCCTAAAACAGACTATGTAATGCTATGTAATGTACTTTATATGCTGGGATATCTAAAAAATATTGAGATTTGACCTTCCAAACAGATGTGGCAAAAAGAGTGTGCAGGCTGCCTTGATAACTGTGACACTTAAACTTAAGTATAATGATTAAAATACCTAACCACCTCTAAAAATGGTGTTATTTATTTCAAACTTTCCCTAAGACATTAAAATAAAACATAAAAAAATTTAGTTGATCAAATAAATCGAGAAAATAATTTCTTATGCTCATATGTGAACTGAAGTTTCTGCCAGTAAAAAAGTGAAAACTCTTGTTCAAGGAAAATATAGATTTTTGATAATATTAAAGAATAAAACGCGTAAGTTATAGATTTTCTTAAAGCGTCATATAAATYAATAAATTTTGCATTTAATCATCATCACAAATTAATATTTAAACTAATATGTATCACATAAGCAAAACCATAGCCCTAAGAGTTGGACCTAAATCTGATAGCGTGTTTCACTTCCATAGGAAGGACCTAGAACCGGCCAATTGTGCAACCGTACATCAACTCTAGAATCTTTTGCTGAGCAGGTGAGTTTTCACACCCCCTTTTTACTATTTTCGCATTTTTAGGGGAAATGCATGCTACTAATACTACTTTATGGTTGTCTTTTTATTATACGTGAATTGTTAAATTATTCTTATTGCTATTACACTTTGGTATGTATGCTTGTGTTAGTTGTCTGAGTTTTCTTTTGCTATCGCTCTTAAATCCCCGTTTTCCCTTTACACTACCTATTAATTCATTATATGAACTACTGGTAATTATGGATAGCGCTATTTGGATTGACAACCCCACTTTTGACTGACGAGTTAGAAGTGCATATTACCAAAACGGGTCTTACACATGTGGATTTATTTCACCGCTGAGGTACGACCCGAGAATTATACAAAAGTTTTACACATGTGGATTTATTTCAGCGCTGAGGTAGGACGTGAGAATAATAGTACTCATGTTGGCGATAGAACATGTAGTCGCGGGGTGCTGTCATTAGGTTTGGTAGTGGGCTCGTGGCTTTAGCATTTAAGCATACAACTTACCTTGTGCGTTACAAAATACCGGTTACTTATCCATTATGTGGATTTAAGCATTTTGCGAGTTAAACTCTTACTTTTTATTTTAAAAACCTGTGAACTCACCAACTTTTTCAGTAGTTGACCTCCTTCTTCGGCATGCTTTTCAGGTGTTCATCATTAAGGTTGGCTTATAGGAAGGCATCGTGTGGTTGCATATCTTTATTTTATTTTTGTGTTGGCAATCATGTTATTTCCCTTTTGAAATGTTGAAACTTTGTATCGTTGTAAACTTTCGAACTATCTTCTTTATTATGGTCGATGTTGTCTTCCACATTGTGCTGTGAAACCCTTTAGCTGTTACATCTTGTGTCTCCGTCGCGGCGGGGTGTGACAATCTGGTTGGCCTACGCGGGTTGAACCAGAAACTCTGGCTGGTCTTGCATTTTGAGCCAGAAGCTCTAGCTAGTAGAACTAGAGCTCTGGTCATTAAAAATCCTTTTAAAAATGTGTTTTTATCTTTGGGAAAGCTATTTTATTATCTATAAGGTTGATCTATGAATATTTTTAGAATCTTACCCAAGTAAGAAGTTCTAGTTGGCTTAACCAGAAGCTTTAGTAGAGGAACTAGAGGAGCTCTGGTCCTCTTGTTTGTCAAAATATTTTCCAAGTCTGGTCTTTGGAACTAGAGGTCTGATGGACTCAAACAGGATGATTTACATGTTAAAATGTGAAATAATTTTATTTGAATAATGTTTTGGTGGTTATCACCCTGCAACTACATGGAAAGAAAGAATCTTACTAGACTTGTAGGTCTAACCCTCATTTTGTGTTTTTAAATATATGTTGCAGGAAATCCAGATTATAATGATAGTAAAGGAAAAGGGAAAATGTGAATTATTTCCTTATTTGCTTAGCTTTATGAAGATCATATTTGGATATGTTTTGAAGGATAGATTTTATGAATAAAAGAGCATGTGTTTTGGAATTTTTGAGTTGTGTATTTTGTAATGTAGTGTGACATTCCGTCATTTCTGAGCCTCAGGTTAGCACCTTATTATAGATCCTATATTTAGAATTATAAATTTACTAGGATCTAGTCATGGTGGTTAGAGTTCATCTGGCTTAGTTCCCAAGTTTAGTTCGGAAAATCACGCCTCGGCGGGTAAAGTTAACTTGTATAATGCCAAATATTTTAGTAATACTCCAAATAAAATAAAGTTGATATTATAAACTTTTAAATTAAAATACAAAAGTCTCATTTGAATGTCCACATAATTTATCAAAAGGTGGAGTTTTGGAATTAATAGTGTCATTTTATTTATGTTTGGGTAAATTATATAGTGAGTTTATTCATATTAAGAAAAATAAAAGTTTTATTTGGGTTTGGGCCTTTAGAGGCCAGCCCATTTTCTTCTTTAAAATCCCCATATAAATACCCACATCCTTTGAAAAACTCTCATTTCCAAACTCTCTCAGCCTAAGCTTTTCATCTCTCTAATCTCTCTCTAAAATAAACCACCCTCCAGCCGATTCCTTCAACCAAGTCTTCAGGAAAATTTTGTCAATCTTTGAAGAATATTCAAGAATTTAAGACAAAGGTATGATCCTAGTTATCTTACCCTTGTAAAATAACAAAAGTTTTCATCCTCCTACTCCTACTTCTTGGCCTTTTAGTTAAAATTCTGGAGAGTTAAAGAGGGGAGATTATTCATCAAAGACGTGAGAATGTCTTCAAAAAGGATGATAATCCATGATCCATGTTCTTTGATTTTTAAGAAAGTAGGAGAAAGCCCCTTTGCATGTCAAGTCCGATCATGTAAAGATATGTTTTGAAAAATGGAAGAATCTTGCATGCATCCCAAATCGATTTGTGCATCTTCAAAATTTAATGAAATCGGAAAATAATTTCTGAAGGCTAACCGTTTTTTGGTAGTTTGAAAATAGGGTTAAAATTTTTGGAAAATGATGAGTAAATGGCTGTCACTCGAAGAGTGTGCAATCTGTTTTGGGGGCTGTGTAATTCAAGATTGTAGGGTAATAATGAGTAACTTAAACCCACTCAAATTTCTTGATATTTGAAATAGTCGGTTGATCTCATTATTTTGAATGATGTAAAAGTTGGACATAAAATGACTTTTGGAAGGTTCCTATTTATAGTGATTTGTGAAACTCAACATATATCTGGAACAGAATTTATAATCTGTCCAAAAATCAGCTTTTGAGTAAAGGATTTTGATTTCTTTTAATATATATAATTTTTGGGCTATTTTTAGAATAAATAATAAAATATTAACTTTAATTCATAAAAATCGATGGCATTAGATAGGATGCAACTTGACTTTTTCTTTGTCAAGAACCCATAGGTGAACTAAATACTAGATGATGGTCTGTTTAGGAAGGTAGGGCAGACGTTGAGAGCTTATGTTAGGACTGAAAAATCAGTATTAATTGTATTCGTCTTGAAAGTTTATAAATAGTCTATAATTGTAAAAAGTCTGTGTGTTTGACTTTTCTTATAGGTTTGACTTTGACTTTGATTAGATAGTTTGACCATATAAATATGGTTAAGTCTTTGTAATTAGTGAGAAATGAGCTCATTTGTAAATATCCATACGTATTGAGAGGTTTGACTGAAATGAAAGGATTGACTTTTTCTCTCTAAATGTTCTTGATGTTCTTATTGTTAAATCCAAGAATCTGCCATGATTATGAAGCTAAACGAAGATTGATCAGTGATTTCGGACTCACAATTGGTATCAGAGCAGGATGCAAGAAATCAGAAATGAAGAAATCAATTTCTTAAGAAGATAAGTGAAATTTTTCTGGAATTTTTTTGTTTTGTTCTTGAGTGTTCTTATTTTTTTTTAGTTTTTGATCCGTTTTTTCTTAAAAATCTTGTGTTTTTGTGTTAAAAATATGATCAAAATGCTCGAAATCGTGTTGTGAATCTTTGTTATTCACAAATTTTTGTGATTTGATCAACTTTTATCAAGATTTAATCGGATTTTTGTGTTTTTAAATTTTTTCGTGTTCTTGATTTTTCTTTATTATCAGAGTTTTTGATCCATTTTTTTAAAATTTTTTAGTTTTTTTGTGTTTTTGATCTGTTTTAAGTTTAGTTGATTGTTTGAGCGGTTTAGTTGATCATCATATTGTCCGGATTAACATTGATATGTTGTGCTGTCAGGTTTAATGAATCAAGACTTTTGTCCGGATTACATATCCGGACAGCATTATATATGTTAGCTTCTCTCATGAATTGACAGGTTTACACTTAGTGCTGTCCGGTTTATATACTAGTGTTGACAGGTTTATCAAGTGACCAGCGGTTTAACCAAAGGATAAAAGTCTAGAYTGATTATGCATGYTGTGTCCGGATAATAGAAATTGTACTTTGATTTCATTCTTGATCTTTGTGCGGTTTAACAATTGTGTTGTCAGATTAAGGTTTATATGCTGTCCGGTTTAGAGACTTACGCTTTCAGGTTAAAGATACATGCTGTCAGGTGTACTTTCAAGCTGTGACAGGTTTCTCTCATTTAACCAGCGGATAAGCTTCATGCCTTGACAACTTTAACAAGCTGCTGTGTCATGTGCTGTAATGAATCTTGTGTGTATTAAACAGACTTTATTCATGCAATTAAAGCTGCTGTGCTGTTGATGACAGTGTACGGTTCATATTGCAGCAACAGGTTTAAGGCTTGTGTAGTGTGCTGTTTAAGAACTATTGTCCGGTTTAATTTCTTGTATTGACCGGTTTATCTCATGTATTGTCCGGTTTATATCATGCATTGACAAGTATAAGTTTCACATATTGTCCGGTTTACATATTGCATTTGTATAAGTTTACAATTTTTCCGGATTTCCATATTCTTGTCCGGATTTCTTCATCGGACAACTTTTGTATTGTCATTTCATCTTTTTGTTGCTTGTATTAGTTAGTGAGGAAGCAGCATACGTAATACAGAGACCAAGATGATGATGAACAGCAAGTGAAGGTTGAAGCAACAGCAAGGTTGATAGTCAAGGTTTATCAGATCCAATCTTGTAACAACAGCTTCATTTTAAGCAGCAACAGAAAGTTTAACAGCAGCTTAGCAGATTGATGTGAAGCAGAGTGTGCAGATTGATCGTTCTGTCTTGACTTAAATTGAGGACTAAAACAGCAGCTTGAGAAGAAAGCTATCTGGACAGAACTGCAGCAGCAACTTCAAAGCAAACAGTCAGCAGCAGGTTGCAAGGTTGCAAGGTCTTAACAGGTCTTAACAGCAGTCGAGGTGAAGTAAACTGTTTAGTATTGAGTTTGAAAC
>NC_037532.1:19056383-19067695 GCF_001531365.2 Cynara cardunculus var. scolymus
AACAGGGTAATCTGAAGAAAATGGTGTTCAAGGAATCACAGATTAATACCAAAAGCAGAATTAATTGAATTAGAATTCAAAACCTGCTCTGATACCAATTGTWGGATCTGAATTCAACTTTGATATTGATCTAACACTCTAAACAAGCTCTAAAACAATTGAAGTGCAGCGGAAGTATTAGTAAGAGCAAAACAGAGTGAGTAAGTGATTAGAAATTCTAAACACACCAAGAACACACAGTCTCAACGAAGAAGATGAATGCAAGAAGATTGCTCCAAAGTTTTTTCAATTGATTCAATTGAAAATTTTGACAATTACAATACTGGAAGCATACTGTTTACAAAGGCCCTATCCGCTATTTATACTAGTTCCTAACGACCTTAGAAACTAGATCTTGACAAGTGTCTTCATCTGGGTTGTCCAAAGAAAGTCGATTAAGTCCTAGTTGCGTGAGAAGCACATGCGGCTAACAACCTTTGAAAACTGTTAGAACAGAAACTTCACAGAAGACGAAAACCGCAGACCCTCTGTGAGCCATCTCAGAGGCTCTGCTTTAAATGACTTGCATATTATTTTGATCAGAGGACTATTTTCCAGAACCTCTGTGAGACGCATCAGAGGTTATGCCATTCTTCACTTGTTCGCTCATATGGCTTCTGTCGCTAATCCTCTGATGTATTCTGTGGAGTTAATCTTCTGTCAAGATTTGCAATATACTTTTTCTATACTTTTACAAAATAGGAATAATGGAGCTAACAATACATGAAACAATTTCATTAAAATTTCATTAAATATTATATGAAACAATTTCATAACCATATATGAAACAATTTCATAACCATATATGAAACAAATTCATCAAAAAAATATTACATGAAACAATTTCACAAGATTAAACGATTTCATGATTAAAAAATTTCATAAGATTAAACAATGAAATCGATGTATGAGGGTGGTTTGTATGGTCTGTACAAATGAGGATGGTTTTCATTTGATCGCTCCTATATATATATACACACACACACACACACACACACACACACACACACACACACACACACACAGAGATGGTTTCATATACAAACTCAGCCATTAGCACAAACCTTACAAACCAATTTTAACCGTTCAAAGTAGTAACGCCGCATACAAAGTAATGAAATCTCTTGACCCAATCAAAAATTTAAAAAAAATCTAGATTCAGCTTAATTTTTTTACCTTTCACAAATGGCTTAGTTTGATGCTTAAAAACCCATTAAATTTTTACAAGAACTCACACATTTTATTTTATTTTTCCACCAAAATCAAAAGGAATAAATTCATATCAATATCTTATATATTGTTTTGTTAAATCCATTTCAATATTAGGCATCTTAATATCTAGTTGTTATGTATCGYTTTATTAAATATATCTCAGTATGTTGTTATTTTGGCTTTTATATAAACTGGTTTATCATATATTAATTGTTTTATATGCTCAAAGGCTCAAACCAATTATCTGCATATAAAATATATATAATTATGGTATAATTTGTCATTTTGTTTAAACGAATAGTAAAAGAATAACMAAAAATAAATCRTTTAACTTGAAAACATAATCACCCGAAACCATTTTTGGTTCCGATAGTTATTCCATTTCGGAAAGTTTTTGGTACTCGTAAGTTTAACCTCAGTCACCTAAGTGTCTAGATTTGTCATTGACCATTCATCTAGTCTAATGAAATATTTGATTGAATAAATATCTCGATTGTTTTCTAATATAAAACATTTGGTCATAATAAAAGAATTCCGATAATCTTCCAAAAATATCCAAATCAAAATAAATAAACTGTTATCATTTTTATAAATATCTCGTAAATTGGTTTGTATTAAGGGAAAATGATATAAATAACCAATTTATACAACCCACTTGCACAAAATAACCACTTTTTAGAGGGTTTACGAATATACCCACACGGATCATCCCTGGGGGGTGATCCGTACTGAATGGGGGCGATCCAGCCTTTAAATCAAAGAAAAAAAAGGAAAAATGACCAAAATGACCATTTTATACAACCCAGTTACACAAAATAACCACTTTCTAGAGCTTTTGCAAAAATAACCCCCCAAATCGCCCCCTAGGGCGATCTACCCCCGAGGGCGAGCCACGTCATCCCATCGCCCCCCGGGGGCGATCCGGTCCTAAGTATTTTTTTTATTATTTTTTCTTTTTTTTTTGTAATACCAATTTCACTGTAAATACCAACCTCCTACTTCATAATTTTTCACACCTTCCCTTTCATTTCTCTTCTCATATATTCTACTCTCACAACCCTTAACCCTTCAACACAATAAACCATCACAACCTTTAACCTATTAAACACAATCAACCATCACTAAACTTGAAATCACGTCAAAGTGATGATGTTTGTGTGTATCTTTGAAGTGGCGGTTTATTACAAGATATAAATGGTGTTGTAGAGTACCTTCCGATAACCTCCCTCACATGTGCAATACGTTTGTCTTCGCCAATAACATATTCAGGGGTCGTGAAACGTGTGATGAAAAAGTTAAGTTTACGTGGTCCTTTCAATTTATTTTTTAAAACGAATACGTTATATCAGTTTATGGACAATCCTCTGTGGTAATCCTCCACAACGCCATTCGTCAAACTTTACCAAAAATGTTGACACTATATGTGGTCGACAATGGAGGTTATGGAGGAAATCCATCAAGTGCAAACCCGGGTGGTCTAAACACTTTTTACCCCGGTGATGTGAGCATACTCTTCCCCGATGTTAGCGGTGCAAACCCATATGGTCCAAGCACACTCTTCCTTACCGGTTGTGCTCCTGGTGTAAATCAAAGCACTTTCTTCCTTAGTGGTGGTAGTGGTGAAAATCCAAGCACCTTCTTCCCTTATGATGTCGCTGGAAATTCATATTTTGAACAAAAAGTTACCGTTGAACCTGACAGTTATTTTGTTCAAGACTTTAACATGCCTCCAATGCAGTCTCCCAACCCGTACTCGATCCGGTCTCCCGAACAGTCAAAACTGTTGTGGGAGGTATATATGGCCGAAGATGTTTCTGTTGCTGCCGAAATTTTAAACATACACGAAGACGACGATAACTCTGATTATGAATAAATCAAGCCGGTAAGAAATAGTTTTTGGGGTGTGCCCGACCCAACACCTTGACCGGACCCAGTTATCAAAAGTAGACAGGGAAACATTTCCTACCAGCCTACATCCCATGTCAAATTTCTCCAAACCTTTGACTCGAAAGAAGCACTTAAGCTTGCAGTGGGATTAAAGTGCGTTCATGAAAACTTTCAGATGAAAGTAAAAAAATCTTCCAAACACCGATACGAGGTGGTGTGTCACTCAGATTCGGACTGTGATTGGCGTTTAATGGATTTCTCCATCGATGGTACCAGTATGTTTCAGGTACGGAAGCTCCACGATGAACACACATGTTCAAGGTCCCAAGTGCAACCAAACCACCGTAATGTGAATAAAAAAGGTTTTGGGTCATGTATTGGCAGGGAGTTTAAAGGATTGTAGGAGAGTGTACCATGGTAAAGAAATCATGGAAGATATGAACTAACGGTTCAATATTAGCATCTCCTACCACCAAGCATGACGAGCAAAGATGTATGCCTTGCAACTGTTGTGGGGGACCCCTAAATCGTCATTTAACCTACTCCCGGTTTATTGTCACAATCTGAAGCTAGCAAATCCAGAGACTGTGACAGAGATCACTCTTGATGGACTTGGACGATTCGACATGTTGTTTGTCGCACTCGGTTGTTCGGTAATAATTTTTGTCATATTTTTTAATTTTTATCATAATTTTTTGTAATGAACTTTAGATTTTTAATCTCGTTCATCTGCAGATTCGATTGTTTCTAGGACATATGAGACCGTTTCTTATAATGGACGGTGCCCATCTGAAGGGGCCATACGTTGGCACCATGTTCTTAGTGGTTGGCATGGTTGGAAACAATGGGATCGTACCCATTGCAATGGGAGTGGGGAAGACAAAAAGTAGCCTGTCATGGACATGGTTTTTATGTAAGCTTTGGCAGTGTATCTGTGATGTGCCCAATTTAACCTTTGTTACTGATAGGGCTGCCTCTATCGACCTGGCCATACGAATTGTATTTCCTAACGTGCACCACATACTTTGTTTTCGGCATCTGAGCCAGAACCTCCGTCTAAACTCCACTAATGAGAAAAGTAAACGGTGGATGCTCTGGGAGGCATGCAAAGCTTACAGGTTGTCGGACTTTGAAGGTACTATGGATTTGATGTGGTATAGTCTACCTAGAGCCGCTCATTATCTTGAGAAATTTGGCTACGCTAGATGGGCACGATCACACTTCCCTGGATTGCGTTACAGTGCAATGACGTCCAATAGTGCTGAGTCCGTCAACTCAGTAACGCGGTTTGCACGCTGTGTTCCGATAACAATGTTAATTGAATTTTTTCGGGCAACATTGCAACAATGGTATTTCATACATCGGCATAACGAAGGTAAATTCAACCATCCTTTCACTATATGTTTGATTATGTAACATATGCTAATGATATCAAATATTTGCAGCGCAAATGATGAATGCAGTGACTCCTTGGGGGGAGGCCAAATTAGAGAAGAGAATACATAGGAGCACAAATTGGAAGGTATATCCCATCAGCGATTTGTTGTTTGAAGTTGATGACAACTATAAGAAAGGAACGTGTGATTTGCATGCTAAGACTTGTACGTGCATGCAATGGCAACTTTCTGGAATAGCTTGCGGTCATGTGATATCTGTTGCTTAAAGTTTAGATATTCAATACTGCTGTCAATTATGTTCTGTTTGGTTCAATTCCGACTTTTACCGTGCAACATACGAGGAGGAAGTCATTCCCCTTCCACCAGAAGCTGAATATGTGTTTCCCAACGAACGTTTGACTGTCCTACCGCCTCCATTGGACATACAAAACTCAGGCAGGCCACGTAACCGCGATCGTATCCCGTCACGAGACGAGGAACCAATAGTGAAAACTTGCAGTCGATGCGGCCAGAGTGGACATTTTCGATATAACTGTACGAGTCCGATGCCAGCTCCTAGGCCGACGCACGGAAGTTCAAGTAGTCGTCGTTGATCAGTTAGTCATCCAAGCGATTGTGGTCCGTCTTAACCTGATACTACACAAGACTATGTATTTGATACTTGCAATTTAAGTAAGTAAATGTACGATTTTAAAGTGTAGTTTTGTTGTTTTAATCGGAAATGGAAGTTTGATTTAGAAATGCATGAACATTAACCATCAATACATAGATGAATCAACTGAAACAACAACATTCAGACGTTACATTAAAATGAAGAACATCAACAACAACAAAAACATTAATACATAACATTCTTGTTAGTTTCCTTCTGGGTAAAGTTGTTTGCAAGATTTAATTTAGTGTTGTTTTTCATTTATCATTTCTTGCATCACTTGGTACCCATTCGCGATGTCCTTCACAATTTTTTCCTCCACTCGAATCTCCTTTTGCAATTGCTTGATAGCTTTTTTCTTCTCTTCAATAGCTTCTTCGTGTTTATTTTGTTTCTCCCTGTTAGCACACCAGTCATCGATGATCTTCTAAATCTCCGCTTCGGCCTTTCCAATCGAAGCCTTCATCCTGGTAGGCATTGTTTGAGAAGACGATGGGTTTCCAACCATTTCTTTCAATAAGTGGACAAGTAATTGTATCGGATTTGATATAAAGTTGTGATATATGATTTCACAAGGCATCCAATTTATACACTATCGGCCCTTACGATTTAATAAAGTTGGTCTAGTAGCTAGCATGGTGTTGTCAAATCCGGTCATGAACCTGGCATGACTTGTTAAATCGTCCCTGACATAAAGCTTACAAGATTCGTCCTAGCACCCTGACATGTGAACCTACCAATGCATTGTCGCAGCCTACGAGTTAATAGCTGGCATGGTGTTGTCAAATCCGGTCATGAACCTGGCATGACATGTTAAATCGTCCCTGGCAAGATTCTTCAGTAAAGCTTATAAGATTCGTCTTGGAAAACCCTGGCCTGTAACCCTACCAATGTACTATCGCCCCCACTCTTTGCATCGATTTTGGTGAATCTACCCTTAGGGGCGATCCATTTTTTTTATTATGGACTTGATTTAGTGTTTAGCATGTTAAAGTATGTTTATATCATGTACATTTAACGAATCATGGACGCTGGATCATAAAATTTAGTCGGTAATTCTAACATTTAATTTTACCGACAATGCAACCCCTGTACTTTGACAGTGTATAACTCACAAACCGTAAGTCGGAATAGACCCATATTTTTCAGTTATAAAAATCTTGCTATATACTACAACTTTCATGAACGGTCGAAAATCCAATTATGACTCGAAGTGGTTGGAACCGGTCGGTTTTTTTGGCTGTTTGCACACTTTTCGTTATTAATGTGCAGTTTTGTAAAATTCATATAAAATAGATGGATAATCCAAATGAGACGATTCCAAAACTTATATACTCGTGTGGTATCAACCTACAACTTTGATTTAGAAAATATAATTTGGATTGGTATTTGAAAAGGGTCAAAAATGCTTACAAAATGCATAAGTTAATTTTTTTTTACAAATTTCAGCCATGAACCTGCCATAAAGCTATGAGTTGTTAAATCATCTATGAGTTGTTAAATCGTCGCTGACATAAAGCTTACAAGATTCGTCCTGAAACCCTGACCCATAACCCTACCAATGTACTATTGCCCCCCATTTTGCCTCGACTTTTTGGTGACTCTACCCTCAGGAGCGATCCATTTTTTAATTTTTTTTTACATTATTTTGCAAAAAAAATATATAAGCTTCTTTGTTGGTGTCAAATGTTCATATAAAATGGGTTCTTGTTAGAAGATATATTAGTCGCTACATTTTCTTGTTTTTTTATAACAATGGACGGAAGCTTGTCCAGTTCTAATTTTAAAGTTCCAACGACGAATGAGGAGTGGGAGAGGCTGGGAGAAGAATGGGTTGAAGTCAACTACCAGAAAAAATGTCCGATGATTTGAGAGAGGCTATCAAGGACTACGAACTTAAATTGGATATACTACAGGAAAAACGTGCGGACCTTGGTTCAAAAAAGTAGAAGATTCAGCATGAGATGAACGAGTGGACGAGATGGATTGCTGATGCAAAACAACAGATTAAGCAACAATAGTGTTAGATTGCTGATACACGAAAGAAAATCAAAGAGGTGGAAAACCTGAACCACGAGGCATGGTTCGAGCATGCATGCGGGGAGACTGGAAGACACATTAGGTGGAATGAAGAGGCCATTGAAAAAAATATGAAAACAATAGAAAGAATTAAGGAACTCTATCCGCATGACAAAATTTAATATTATCGGGTAAAAAACTTATTGTTATCAAAGTTGTTGGTTCGATCTTATAAAATGTATTGTACTAAAATGATGATGATGTGACAAGGCTCATTACGTTTTCCCTATAAATAACCTTGTTTTCCATTACAAACCCACTCCACCATCAATTATTCACTGCCTCTCAACTCAGATGGAAAAAAATGGTGAAGCATTGCAACTGTGGCATCAGAACGTCATGGACCGATCACAACCCAGGCCATCGATTCTTTTGTTGTTCATTACCAGTGAGTGTTTGCGTATATATGACCTTCGTGTATAACAACTAGTAGTAATATATATATATATGTGTGTGTGTGTGTGTTCCTTACTTTTTTGTAGGGAAGAAACTGTGGATTTATTGATTGGCTTGATCCACCCATGTGTCCAAGATCCGTGCTAATTATTGCAGGGTTATTAAGGTCGAAAATAATCTTGAAGCGTCACTTTTTGAAGTTGTTTTATATGTTCGCCGGTTAAGGGCGATGTTGGCGATAAGTTGGATTTCTTTTTTTGTGATTGCGATGATTTTGTTCATCAAGGCGATTGTAGGATAATTGTGATTTACGCTTTAATATTATCGAAGACCATTTCATAAAATAGTGCAAAAAATGTCATTTACAACGAATAATTTTTTTATTTGGGAATAATTACATGTGTTGAATACAATATAGATGTCATACGTTGACGAAACATCATAGCCTGAACATCGGTAGGCGTATCACAATTGACCTCTAGTCCTTGCGACAACTGCTCAACAAACATGCAGTAGAACACCCCACAATCGCCGAGCGCTCCCGTCTGTCGTGGCGCATCGTCTGAAAAAAATAATTTAACATTCGGCGGTGCAATTTGCTCCATGACCCCTACATAATATCCTATTTCTAATAGGAATTCAAGGAGTAACTGCTTCAGCATGTGGGTGATTCTAATGATTTCTTTTTTGAACATATGCGGTGGACAAGTATTGTATATAGTCAAACGCCATGACCTCAGTTCGAGCTCCCCGGTCACCCAAAGAGCATTCGGTATGTTAATTGGGATGAATACCTGGAAAAATAAGAATTGATAAATAAAATATCTTATGTACGAAAAATAATTGTTGCGTGATTCTACCGACCTGGTCGACGTTTCGCCATGACAGAAACTGCTCGCGTGTACCATCGCCCCACACCTTCTGATCCGCAAGCCCAAGCCCTTCGTTGACTAAACTTGGTATCCAACAAGACTGCATGATGGTCCAACGGTCTGTTGGTTGCCTCTGGTGCAGAAGATAGATGGTCCATGCATCAAGATGCTAAAAATACAGAATAATGGATCAATTGTAATTAAATGCGAAAAAAGACATATATATGGTACAAAAATTGAAACTTAACACATATACGTATATATGTGTACGTAGTAAAACACGTACGCATATTTACGTATATTTACGTACGTATTTTTATACGTATATATACATGTATTTTCAAACAACACATATATTTACGTATAAAATAAAGTAAATGAAACTTAACATCGATACGTATATATGTATACGTATTAAAACACGTACGCATATTTGCGTATATTCACGTACGTTTTATGTACGTATTTTTATACGTATATATGAGTACGGGTTTAAATACGTACGCATATTTACGTATATTTACGTACGTATTTAATACGTATATATGTGTACGTACAAAAACCATTACGTATATTTACGTATGTATGTACGTATATATGTGTACGTATGCATATACGTATATATATACCTACTTACATTTACGTAAAAAAACGAGAATAAATTGCGGTAACATATATATATATATATATATAGATGCATTACGTAAAAGAAAAGAGATATAAATAGGTACAAAAATTGAAACTTAACACGTATACGTGTATATAGGGATAGATACATACATATAGATATAGATATAGATACATATACATTGAGAGAGATAGATAGATACATATATATAGAGATATATAGATACATATACATATATAGATAGATAGAGTATTTACCGGTGTTATCATAGTGGCGGCGGACGGTGGTGGATGGTGGCGGTTGACGATGGTTGGTGGCGGCAGAGGGTGGTGGATGGCGGCGGATGGTGGTTGGTGGCGCCGGAAGGTTGTGGATGGCGGCAGATCACGGTGGTTGGTGGCGGCGGAAGGTGGCCGATGGCGGCAGATCACGGTGGTCGGTGGCGGCGGAAGATGGTCGATGTCGTTAAATGATGGTGTACGACGGTATATCGAAGAATGGTGGTCGTTTTTGGTCGGAATGGTCGGTGGGGATGGTCCAAGCTCGGTTTTTCATTCGGTTTTTCTAGAGAAAACGAGCGGTGGTGGGGATGGATGGTGAACTTATGGTCCCCACCGTCTATTTATATAAAACGTTAAGTAATAAAACAAAATTCATCGTCAAATTGGCGTCAAATCGACGTCATAGAGGTGTCATAACATGAAAAAACGCTAAACGTGGTCAAGCTACGTAAATCAGATATAACGTCTGATTTTTTTCTCCAAAAATTAGCTAATTTTTTTTTCATAACCACAATTATCTGTCTTATTTTATAACGAAAAACCATGAATTTTTAAATTAAATACGTAAAAAAACACAGTTTATGTATTGTTTCATTTTTATTAAAAATACCCCTTAATTGTCAAATCAAAAACACAAAATGACGAAATAGAGATCAAATTTCGTAAATCAGATATTATATCTGATTTACGAAACCCAAATCAGATAAAAATAATTTTTTGCGTCTCCATAATTATCATGGTTTATTTTTAAACCTTTAACCATGAAATTTGGTTCTAAAAAAGTTAAAAAATACAATTTAAATGGTATCAGTTTTATTAAAAATACCGCAAAAAAAAAAAAGAATTAAAGGTTGGATCGCCCCTGGGGGTCAATCTGATGAGGTGGCTCGTCCGGGGGGGATTCTGGGTTCGGTCTACGAGATGCATAATAATACCTTCTTTTTAAACTGAAAGTGGGACCCACAATTTTTTTTCTTAGAAAATTTTTTGTGGGACCCAAAAAAAAATTGTGGGTCCCACTTTCAGCCTAAAAAGAAGATATTACTATGCATCTCGTAGACCGGCCCTAGAATCGCCCCCCTAGGGCGAGCCACCTCATCAGATCGCCCCCAGGGGCGATCCAGCCTTTAATTCTTTTTTTTTGAATTTTTTTTGCGGTATTTTTAATAAAATTGATATGCCATTTAAATTGTATTTTTTAAATTTTTTAGAACCAAATTTCATGGTTAAAGGTTTAAAAATAAACTATGATAATTATGGAGCAAAAATTATTTTTATCTGATTTGGGTTTCGTAAATCAGATATAATATCTGATTTACGAAATTTGACCTCTATTTCGACATTTTGTGTTTTTGATTTGACAATTAAGTGGTTTTTTAATAAAAATGAAACAATATATAAACTGTGTTTTTTTACGTATTAAATTTAAAATTTCATGGTTTTTCGTTTTAAAATAAGACAAAGATAATTGTGGTTATGAAAAAAATAGCTGATTTTTGGAGAAAAAAACAGACATTATATCTGATTTACGTAGCTTGACCGCGTTTCACGTTTTTTCATGTTATGACACCTCTATGACGTCGATTTGACGCCGATTTGACGATGAATTTTGTTTTATTACTTAACGTTTTATATAAATAGGCGGTGGGGGATTATAAGTTCACCATCCATCCCCACCACCGCTCGTTTTCTCTAGAGGAGTGATCATATGAAAACCGCCCTCATTTGTGTAAACCGTGCAAACCACCTTCATCTGTCGATTTCATTGTTTAATCTTATGAAATTTTTTCATCAAATTGTTTAATCTTGTGAAATTGTTTCATATAATACTTTTTTTGATGAAGTTGTTTCATATATGGTTGTGAAATT
>NC_037532.1:19067985-19074703 GCF_001531365.2 Cynara cardunculus var. scolymus
TATCTCTCTCTCTCTCTCTCTCTATATATATATATATATATATGCATCTATCTATATCTATATGTATGTATCTATCTCTATATATACATATACGTGTTAAGTTTCAATTTTTGTACCTATTTATATCTCTTTTCTTTTACGTAATGCATCTATATATATAAATGTTACCGTAATTTATTCTCATTTTTTACGTAAATGTAAGTAGGTATATATATACGTATATACATACGTACACATATATACGTACATACATACATAAATATGCGTACGGGTTTTTGTACGTACACATATATGCGTATTAAATACGTACGTAAATATACGTAAATATGCGTACGTATTTAAACCCGTACGTATATATACGTATAAAAATATGTACGTAAATATGTGTACGTGTTTTAATACGTACACATATATACGTATAGATGTTAAGTTTCATTTACTTTATTTTATACGTAAATATATATGTGTTGTTTGACAATACATGTATATATACGTATAAAAATACGTACGTGTTTTAATACGTACACATATATACGTATATGTATTAAGTTTCAATTTTTGTACCATTTATATCTATTTTTTTCGCATTTAATTACAATTGATCCATTGTTCTGTATTTTTAGCATCTTGATGCATGGACCATCTATCTTCTCCGCCAGAGGCAACCAACAAACCGTTGGACCATCATGCGGCCTTTTTTTTTTTGAAGTATATAATATTTATATACGACAAATGCAACAAATAAACTCACACACCCTCCTCACCTATGGTGAGGTTTGAACCCTTGACCTCCTAGAAGGCCAAAGGCTACGATACCGCTAGGCCAAAGGCCCTTTGGTATCATGCGGCCTTGTTGGATACCAAGTTTAGCCAACGAAGGGATTGGGCCTGCGGATCAGAAGGTGTGGGGCGAGGGTACACGCGAGCCATTTCGTCATGGCAAAACGTCGACCGGGTCCGTAGAATCACGCAACAATTATTTTTCGTACATAAGATATTTTATTTATCAATTCTTATTCACAACTTATTTTTCCAGGTATTCATCCCAATTAACATACCAAATGCTTATTGGGTGACCGGGGAGCTCGAACTGAGGTCATGGCGTTTGACCATATACGATACTTGTCCACAGCATATGTTCAAGAAAGAAATCATTAGAATCACCCACACGCTGAAGCAGTTCCTCCTCGAATTCCTATTAGAAATAGGATATTATGTAGGGGTCATGGAGCAAATTGCACCACCGAATGTTAAAGTATTTTTTTCAGACGACGCGCCATGACGGACGGGAGCGCTCGACGATTGTGGGGTGTTCTACTGCATGTTTATTGAGCAGTTGTTGCAAGGATTAGAGGTCAATTGTGATACGTCTACTGACGTTCAGGCGATGATGTTTCGTCAACGTATGACATCTATATTGTATTCAACGCATGTAATTAATCCCAAATAAAAAATTTATTCGTTGTAAATGACATTTTTTGCACTATTTTATGAAATGGTCTTCGATAATATTAAAGCGTTAATCATAACTATCCTACAATCGCCTTGATGAACAAAACCATCGCAATCACAAAAAAAGAAATCTAACTTATCGCCAACATCGTCCTTAACCGGTGAACTTGTAAAACAACTTCAAAAAGTGATGCTTCAAGATTATTTTTTGACCTTAATAACCCTGGAATAATTAGCATGGATCTTGGACACATGGGTGGATCAAGCCAATCAATAAATCCACAGTTTCTTCCCTACAAAAAAGTAAGGAATACATACATATATATATGACTACCAGTTGTTATATACGAAGGTCATATATACGCTAACACTCACAGGTAATGAACAACAAAAGAATCGACGGCCTGGGTTGTGATCGTTCCATGACATTCTGATGATTGCATCAGCGCCACAGTTGCAATGCCTCACCATTTTTTTCCTTCTAAGTTGAGAGGCAGTGAATAATTGATGGTAGAGTGGGTTTGTAATAGAAAACAAGGTTATTTATAGGGAAAACATAATGGGCCTTGTCACATCATCATCATTTTAGTACAATACATTTTAAAAGATCGAACTAGTAACTTTGACAACAATAAGTTTTTTACCCGATAATACTAAATTTTGTCATGCAGATAGAGTTCTTTAATTCTTTCTATTGCTTTCGTGTTTTTTTCAATGGCCTCTTCATTCCACCTAATGTGTCTTCCAGTCTCCCTGCATGCAAGCTCGAACCATGCCTCGTGGTTCAAGTTTTCCTCCTCTTTGATTTTCTTTCGTATATCAGCAATCCAACATTATTGTTGCTTAATATGTTGTTTTGCATCAGCAATCCATCTCGTCCGCTCGTTCATCTCATGTTCAATCTTCTCCTTTTTTGAACCAAGGTCCGCACGTTTTTCCTGTAGAATATCCAATTTAAGTTCGTAGTCCTTGATAGCCTCTCTCAAACCATCGGACATTTTTTCTGGTAGTTGACTTCTCCACCATTCTTCTCCCAGCCTCTCCTACTCCTCATTCGTCGTCGGAACTTTAAAATTAGAATTGGACGAGCTTCCGTCCATTGTTATAAAGAAAACAGGAAAATGTAGCCAGTAATGTGTCTTCTAACAAGAACCCATTTTATAGGAACATTTGCCACCAACAAAGAAGCTTATGTTTTTTTGCAAAATAATGTCAAAAAAATTAAAAAATGGATCGCCCCTGAGGGTAGAGTCACCAAAGTAGAGGCAAAAGGGGGGGCGATAGTACATTTGTAGGATTATGGGTCAGGGTTTCAGGACGAATCTTGTAAGCTTCATGTCAGCGACGATTTAACAACTCATAGATGATTTAAGAACTCATAGCTTTATGGCAGGTTCATGACTGAAATTTGTAAAAAAATTAACTTTATGCATTTTGTAATCATTTTTTACCTTTCTCAGAGACCAATCCAGATTATATTTTCTAAATCAAAGTTGTAGGTTGGTACCACACGAGTATATTAGTTTTGGAATCGTCTTATTTGGAACATCCATCTATTTTATATGAATTTTACAAAACTGCATATTAATAACGAAAAGTGTGCAAACAACCAAAAAAACCGAACGGTTCCAGCCACTTAGAGTCATAATTGGGTTTTTGACCATTCATGAAAGTTGTAGTATACAGTAAGTTTTTTATAACTGCAAAATAAGAGCTTATTCCGACTTACGGTTTGTGAGTTATACACTGTCAAAGTACGGGGGTTGCATTGTCGGAAAATTCAATGTTAGAATTACCGACTAAATTTTATGATCCAGCTTCCATGATTCATTAAATTTGCATGATATAAACATACTTCAACTTGCTAAACACTAAAACAAGTCCATAATTGAAAAAAAATGGATCGCCTCTGAGGGTTGATTCACCAAAATCGAGGCAAAGAGTGGGGGCGATAGTACATTGGTAAGGTTTATAGGCCAGGGTTTTCCAGGACGAATCTTGTAAGCTTTACTGACGAATCTTTCCAGGGACGATTAACAAGTCATGCCAGGTTCATGACCGGATTTGACAACACCAAACCAGCTATTAACTCGTAGGCTGCAACAGTGCATTGGTAGGGTCACAGGTCAGGGTGCCAGGACGAACGTTGTAAGCTTTTTGTCAGGGACGATTTAACAAGTCATGCCAGGTTCATGACCGGATTTGACAACACCATGTCAACTACTAGACCAATTTTATTAAATCGTAAGGGCCGATAGTGTATAAATTGGATGCCTTGTGAAATCATATATCACAACTTCATATCAAATCTGATACAATTACTTGTCTACTTATTGAAAGAAATGGATGGAAACCCATTGTCGTCTCAAACAATGCCTACCAGAATGAAGGCTTCGATTGAAAAGGCCGAAGCAGAGATTAAGAAGATCACCGATGACTGGTGGGCTAACAGGGAGAAACAAAATAAACACGAAGAAACTATTGAAGAGAAGAAAAAAGCTATAAAGCAATTGCAAAAGGAGATTCGAGTGGAGGAAAAAATTGTGAAGGACATCGCGAATGGGTACCCAGTAATGCAAGAAATGATAAATGAAAAACAGCACTGGATTGAATCTTGCAAACAACTTTACCCATAAGGAAACTAACAAGAATGTTATGTACTAATGCTTTTGTTTTTGTTGATGTTCTTCATTTTAATGTTACGTTTGAATGTTGTTGTTTCAGTTGATTCGTCTATGTATTGATGGTTAATGTTCATGCATTTCTAAATCAAACTTCCATTTCCCATTAAAACAACAAAACTACACTTTAAAAATCGTACATTTACTTACTTAAATCGTAAGTATCAAATACATAGTCTTGTGTAGTATCAGGTTCAGACGAACCACAATCGCTTGGACGACTAACCGATCTTCGATGACTACTTGAACTTTGTGCGTCGGCCTAGAAGCTGGCATCGAACTCGAACAGTTATATCGAAAATGTCCACTCTGGCCGAATCGACTGCAAGTTTTCTCTATTGGTTCCTCGTCTCGTGACGGGATACAATCGCGGTTACATGGCCTGCCTGAGTTTTGTATGTCCAAGGGAGGTGGTAGGACGGTCAAACGTTCGTTGGGCAACACATATTCAGCTTCTGGTGGAAGGGGAATGACTCTTTCCTCTTATGTTGCACGGTAAAAGTCGGAATTGAACCAAACATAACATAATTGACTGCAGTCTTGAATATCTAAACTTCGAGCAACAGATATCACATGACCGCAAGCTATTCCAGAAAGTTGCCATTGCATGCTCGTACAAGTCTTAGCATGCAAATCACACGTTCCTTTCTTATACATGTCATCAAGTTCAAACAACAAATCGCTGATGGGATATCCTTCCAATTTGCGCTCCTATGTATTCTCTTCTCTAATTCGGCCTCCGCCCAAGGAGTCACTGGATTCATCATTTGCGCTACAAATATTTGATATCATTAGCATATGTTACATAATCAAACATATAGTGAAAGGATGGTTGAATTTACCTTCGTTATGCTGACGTATGAAATACCATTGTTGCAATGTCGCCCGATAAAATTCAACTAACATTGTTATCGGAAGACAGGGTGCAAACCGCATTACTGAGTTGACAGACTCAGCACTATTGGACGTCATTGCACTGTAACGCAATCCAGGGAAGTGTGATCGTGCCCATCTAGCGTAGCCAACTTCCTCAAGATATTGAGCGGCTCTAGGTAGACTATACCGCATCAAATCCATAGTACCTTCAAAGTCCGACAACCTGTAAGCTTTGCATGCCTCCCAGAGCATCCACTGTTTCCTTTTTTCTTTAGTGGAGTTTAGACGGAGGTTCTGGCTCAGATGCCGAAAACAAAGTCTGTGGTGCGTGTTAGGAAATACAGTTCGTATGGCCAGGTCAATAGAGGCAGCTGTTGGTCCCGTAAGGGTCTACAAGAATAGAAACAGTTTGTAGAAGGGGGGGGGATGAATACAAATACAGTATTTTCAAATTTAAAATATATATTGATAGAGAAGATCAATACAGATTTTACAAGACTGTTTGCGGAAAGATAAGGTAATGAAAACCTATCTAAACAATCTTTGGTTACACACAGATCTTTAACAAATACAAGAAAAGAGATTGCTAAAAGGAAGATCCTTTACTTAAGCTAGAAGTTGCTTGAAGTAAGAATAGGGTTAGAGAGAGATGYGCGCTCTCTGCATGGAGAAGAAACACTTCTATTTATACCCAATGCATTAAATGTTCATTTAATGCAATATGGTAGGTTTAGAGTGCGTGTCAAGCCTTAAGANTTCTTTAATATTCATATATTAATTTTGAGTCTTCTTAACTTTCTTCATAAAATTATTATAATTTGGTTATTCGTAACTAAATTATAAGTGTTATTGAGAGATTTGGGATCAACATATACATTAGAAAATTACACTATCACGTACGTTCTTCATATACACATATTTTCAATCTATTCACATCTCTATATAACTCATTCGTATATATGTTTAGTGACTGCGAACATATATATGTAAATTGAGAAAATTAACTGAATGTGATAGTTTTGATCCCATAAGGGTCTACAAGAATATAAACAGTTTGTAGAAGGGGGGGGGGGGATGAATACAAATACAATATTTTCAAATTTAAAATATATATTGATAGAGAAGATCAATACAGATTTTACAAGACTGTTTGCGGAAAGATAAGGTAATGAAAACCTATCTAAACAATCTTTGGTTACACACAGATCTTTAGGAAATACAAGAAAAGAGATTGCTAAAAGGAAGATCCTTTACTTAAGCTAGAAGTTGCTTGAAGTAAGAATAGGGTTGGAGAGAGATGCGCGCTCTCGGCATGGAGAAGAAACACTTCTATTTATACCCAGTGCATTAAATGTTCATTTAATGCAATATGGTAGGTTTAGAGTGCGTGTCAAGCCTTAAGAGGAAGGCTTGTGCTTTGCTATAGTGAATAGTACAAAAGCACTATTTCTAAGTAGACATCCTTGCCTAAAGTTGGTGGACAAAGAGTCGACTAATCGGCTCCGTATCGTACTAACTTTTGCAAGGGTATGGGTTTTTCCTTTGTGTGCATAAGAACAAGACAACAACAATCGTGCTAAGCAAGCTTCCTTTGATCGCTGAATGCTGGAATGACCTGRAGGTCTCATCATCATTCGCTKAAGCTAGAGYWGYCTTCACACATATGTAGACAGGCTTGTAATCACTGAATACCGCTTCAGATCACGTAC
>NC_037532.1:19076279-19077367 GCF_001531365.2 Cynara cardunculus var. scolymus
CAATGGAAATAATACAAGTATTACAGTACATGTTCATAATTTACAGAATGTAAATACAACCAATGAAAGAAGATATAGAAAAAGAATTACAAGGAAAAGTGGATTGTTGTTACAAAGAGAATCTTATTCTAGAACACTTAGATCTATGTAATCARGTACATTTTCACCAAGGTTTCTTCGACGTAGGAATTCCCTTCGTATCTTTAGATCGACGACTTTTCCAGGCATGCTGTCATCTATCCAGAGCAAGACATACGCCAAGTGATCCATTGGACATAGATGTAGCTCTTACACTCTCTGAAATCTGACTTCACCTTCATAGTCAAGGAATATAACTCGTAACTCAGGTTTGAAATGCACAAAGTTAGGTATATAGGGACCCTTATCTGGCAAGTCAAGATTCAACATAGAAATGTCAATACTCATTTGACCCTTCAGGACTTCATCTAAGGCGAACTTTGTTTCATGTTCGTTCCTTAGGGATGGTCCATCATTAGGATCAGAGAGCTTTATTTTCTTCTTCCGACATTTCTTCAGAGTTGGCCTGTCAGGGACCTTGACATACCTGGACATCCTTGTGATGAGCTCGTTGATGGTGTCCTCGATAAGTGTTTTGTGTCTCGACTTGGATTGCTGAATGGCTTGTCTGATCTCCATCCATTCGCTGTATCCATAGCGGCGAAGGTAGGAAGGGTACTCGGTACTGACTTCAAGATTGTCCCTGGTGATGAGCATTGAGACTAGTGTTCCATCGTCTTTAGATCGTCCGCTGATGATTGGGCAGGGACTTAGTCTCTTTTTCAGCTTTGCTTCGATCCATTGCTTATCCTTGTCCACTAGCTTCTGCTTCTTCTTGTGTTCAACTTCTGCCATTGAAAGAAGTTTAGCTTGGGCTTGGACAGCACTCACCGTTTAGCTTCTGCTTCTTCTTGCGTTCAGCTTCTTCCATTGAAAGAAGTTTAGCTTGGGCTTGGACAGCACTCACCGTTTTCTTGGACTTTTTCTTGGGAAGGACTTTAGCAGCTAGTGACTTAGCCAGCTTTAGGCTATCTTCAGTCTGCTTCTTTTGAAGCTCTAGCTCTTCTTCA
>NC_037532.1:19078335-19082897 GCF_001531365.2 Cynara cardunculus var. scolymus
TACTCTGAAGTGATCACTACCTGAGAGGTAGAGTCTTCAAATAAGGTTTGTTGAGGGCATGAAAAAAATACCTTCAAGTTGCCTTCTTCAGCGACCGTCTTGCCTTTCGACTTGGGGTCCTGGTGCCCTGATAGAGTCACTTCGCCTTGTCTTTGCTCCTCCTGGGATTGAGATTCCCCGAGGGCAACACCTTTGGTGATGGTTGATGGCTTCTGGAACTTGATGGTATAGTCGTCTTCATCATCATCATCGTCGTCACCATCTAGATCATCTCCGGTGTCTGGAATGACAGGTTCATCATCGTCTTCATCATCATCATCTTTATCCTCATCAACATCATCATCATCACCAACAGCAGTGATGTTATAGACATCATCCCTAGGGATGGCTTCTACAACCTCAGCTTGGGCAGCTTCGGTGGTAGGGATTACAGGAGCAGCAACTGCTTCAGCTTCGAGAACCTTGGCTGCCACTGCAACTGAAGCTGATATTGGGCCAACAACCTGAGAAGCTGTAGGAGCAGCATCTGATGATCCAACAGTGTTGGACCTCATCTCCCCCTCTCTGGCTAAGACTTGAAAGAATTGGCCAGAGAGTTCGTCCAAGCGCTGACGCTGGAGAACCATGGAATCCTCTAGCCTTTGCAAAGYATTGGCTAGAGTTATCGTTGCCTCACGCGTCTCATGGAGCTGGGCGCGATCATTGGCAGAGAAGGAGGGTGCACTCACTAGAGCTGGTTGACGGAGAGCATCCAGGATTTGCTGAAGAACTCCAATATGCTGATCAGCAATCGCCTGAGCATCGTTAGCCCTGCTGTGAAGAATAGCAATGGCATCGTTTTTGGCGTGAACAACTTCTTGGAGAGTCTGGAGTTGACTCTGAACTTCTTGAACGTCCGCCTAGAGGGCTAGGAAGTTCACATCAAGATCGCCTTGGCGGGTCATCTCTTGGTGAACTTCGTTGACCCTGGAGAGAACGGTATCAACGGCTGGAAGGAGAAGTTTGATATCAGATGCCATATCATAGTCATCATCGATCTCTTCATCTCCTCCATCATCTTTCTCTCTTTCTCCCTCTTCTACTTTTTGAGCATCAGGCTGATGCATCAAAGAAGGACCTGCAAAAACAAGAAGTGTGAGCTAAAGGCTCAAGGTTAGAAGAAATGAAGGGGTAGGAAGATGGAATACCTGAGGGGCCTTCAGTGACATCAAAAGGAGTGTCATTGGTGGGAACAAAGATGTACTTGAGAGGATGGACAACCGTATGCTGAGGAGCCTGGAGAGGAGCAGCCTCAGGTCCTGTGGTGCGTGTCTCAGTATCAGAAAGGACAGTTGCTGATACATCATAGACATGTGTAAAGATAAAGGAAGGAGGAGAAGAGAAAATGGTTGAGAAAAGATGTGGCTGTTCAGCGGTGGCGGCGTTGATATCTACACTTTCAGTGATTTGGGTCACTGAAGTGATTGGTAAAGGTGCCACTGATACGACAGTGATGAGAGAAATCACTGAAGAGCTGGGAAGGATAACGGAAGACGCCTCAGGGGTAAGACTTGTTTCAATAACTGAAGCCTGTTGAGAGGCCCCAGCTAGTGACGTGGCTGTCCCCTTTTTGGCTTTCTTGGCTCTCTAAGGAGAACCAAGAGTTGGTTGAGAGGGTCGTTTAGAAGTGGTTTTGGAGACTGGGCTAGACTCGGGGGGGTTTGCCCTTATCCTTCTCACATGAGAGGAAGGGGTAGTGATGACAATAGAAGAGAAAGGCACATCCCTCAGCTTGTGTTCCAGAATCCTGGATCCAAGCCTAAATGCTGGAAGGTTTCCTTCTTTGGGGTAAAGACTTTTGAAGATCTTACTCATTACCATCGAAAGAAACCTGGTGTAAGGAACCACCTTTTCTCGCTGGTGCTTGTTCAGGTTTAGCACCAGGTCATCGAAAATGACCGCATCATAATTTATATTGCGACGATGAATCACAGAAATGCCTATGATCAAGGGAATCCTGGAGGCCTGGTCCTGACCACCAGTCTTTCCATCCATGCACTGGATGAAGTGAGAAAATAGGTATTGCCAGAAAGCTCACATCCTATTTTTCTCAATCTTCGTGAGTAATTTGAGAGGAGCATCGGAGTCCTTCTTCAGTGGCCATTGGTAGCCAATGGCATCGAGAGAAGAGATGATCTTGGCAGTGGAGGGTTCGCTGTCGAAGGGACCCTTTGGAAATGGAGAGCTGAGCGGAGTGTAGAAACCTCAAAATGCACTTCCATGCGGTTGAAGGTGAAGTGGATTTGCTCCATTTTTCGTCAAGCTTCGTCTTGGACTTCAACGACCTCAGCAGTGTACCAGAACTGCTGGAGTATTTCCTTAACCATGAGAGGTTCATGGTTGAGAGCATAGCCAAGTGACGACTGTTTGAGAAAGTCAACCGCCTCTTGGTAGAAGGCTCTTGTGGGGGTTATCTCGAACAAGGCAACATGGTTATTGGCCTTGATGGAGATCTCGTCAATAGTGAAGTTGACGTTCTTGGCAGCCATCTGTATTTTGTTAAATAAACAACATAAACAGGAAGATAAACTGTTAGAAATGTTCCAAGAATATATGGTTAAAGACTATAGAAAAAAGTTTTTAAACAAGGAAAAACTTCATTTGAAAAAACCATGAAAAATAGTGTTTTTCAAGTAGAATGTGTATGAAGAAACATATTAATTAATCAAGAAAGAAATGATTAAAAATCTTTAGTTTAATGCATTAAGAGAACAAAGTTCTTAACAACATTAAACATATTTTTTATAACAAAGAAAATGATCTTGACCTTTGTGATTGAAGAGAAAATGTCGAAAAAGAGGGTTTGAAGGATGTTTTTGCTTTGGAGAAATATTAGCAGAGTTTCGACTAATGATTTTTGAAAGCGTAAAGAGAAAAGTGAAGAAGAAATCTCATATTTATAGGTAAGAGTAGAGAGAGAAATATGAGAGAGAGAAAAAAGACGACGGTTCAAAAAGTGGTCATAATGAGTAATGTGCCACGTTCTCATCCACGATTGGATGGCATTTAATGAGGTAGCATAATGGCAGGTCATTTTGCGTGCCTCAAAGCGTCGGTCATAGAAAACAGAGAATGTCGTCATAAAGACGTGCATTTAATATTTTCTTTTAAAAACAAAAAATGTTTTTAAGAATGTGAAGAGTCATTCAGTTTAAAAAAGTACTGAGAAACTTTATTTAAAACAATTTAGCACTGAAAACGAGAAACTATTCAGTGAAGGTTTTAAGACATCACGTTTCAGTCAAGAGAATCACTGAAACTGGCATTTAAAAAACTTTTTGATCACTGAAGAAAAGAGTCAGTTGATCGTTTTAGATTTTTAAGATAAAGTATAAAAATATATACTTCAAGATGTGGTGAGTGTAAAGAATCACTGACACCACCTTTCAAAACATTTTATCACTGAAGGAGAGTATTCAGTGAAGGTTTTAAGTTTTGAAAAGAGAAGAGTAATCATACCTTAAGAGTAGATATATTTACTCAAGAGTTCAGTGTTAAGTATAGAGCACAGAATCATTTCACTTACTGAGTGATGTTTAATAACTGAAGGTTAATCATCAGTGTTCAACATTTCTAATTCGCTGATCAAGATATTAAATCTTGTCTCATCAAGAGGCKTGGTGAAAAGGTCAGCGAGTTGATACTCAGCTGGAACGAAGTGAAGTTTGATATCACCATTCATAACATGATCTCTGATAAAATGATATCGGATCTCAATATGTTTGGTCTTGGAATGAAGAACAGGGTTGTTTGCAATTGCAATGGCACTGGTGCTATCACAATAAATAGGAGTCTTGGAAAACTGAAGATCATAGTCAAGTAGCTGATTTTTCATCCAAAGAATTTGGGCACAACAGCTACATGCAGCTACATATTCAGCTTCAGCGGTTGATGTGGACACTGAGTTTTGCTTTTTACTTGTCTAGCTCACCAACTTTCCACCTAGAAGCTGATAGCCTCCAGTGGTGCTTTTCCTATCAATTTTGCAACCTGCAAAATCACTATCCGAATAACCAATAAGGTCAAAACCTGAAACTTTAGGGTACCAAAGACCCATATTAGGAGTTCGCTTAAGATATCTGAATATGCGTTTGACAGCGATCAGATGGGATTCCTCAGGTTCAGCTTTATATCTTGCACATAAGCAAGTGGAGTAAATGATATCGGGTCGGCTAGCTGTGATATAGAGCAAGGGGCCGATCATTCCTCTGTAAACAGTCATATTTACAGGATTTCCATTTGGATCCTTATTAAGAGTAAGAGGAGGAGCCATAGGAGTTTTCATAGACGAACTGTTGGATAGATCAAACTTCTTTAGCATGTCTCGAACATACTTACTTTGGTTGATAAAGATTCCTTTATCAGTTTGTTTGATCTGAAGACCTAAAAAGAATATTAGTTCTTCCATCATGCTCATCTGATATTCTTTCTTCACGCGTTCAGCGAAACGAAAACATAAAGAAGGATTAGTGGAACCAAAAATAATATCATCGACATAAATTTGGACGAGAATGATGTGACCT
>NC_037532.1:19083122-19119836 GCF_001531365.2 Cynara cardunculus var. scolymus
AACTTGTTGCGATAGACCCATTTGGTGCCTATCACTGATTTGTCAGATGGACGTGGGACAAGGTACCAGACTTTGTTCCTATCAAACTCAATGAGCTCTTCTTGCATAGCAAGAACCCAACTGGGGTCAGAGATAGCCTCATTGATTTTCTTGGGTTCAACTAAGGAAAGAAAGTTGACAAAGAGAAACATATTACCTAGACCTCGACGTGTCTTGATACTTGCATCTATATCACCAATAATTTGATGAATATGATGGCTTTTAGTCCATCGCTGAGCCGGTAAAGGAGCTTCATTTGAATATGAGAGTTCAGGTAGAGAGGATGAGACTTCAGCAGTAGTTTTTTCAGCAATAGGGACTATTGCCAAAGGAGTCTCCAATTCATCAACTGAAAGAGGTTCAGAAACTGAAGGTATTTCATTTACTGAATGATCAGTGTTTGAAGTAGAAGGAGGTACACAGCTAATGGGAACTGCAACGATCTCTGAAGAAGATACATTGGAGTGACTAGCTGCAACTGGAATGATGAGTGGATCATCTTCAGCTTCTGGAGATTCAGTGTTAATAGGAGCACTGTAGGAAGCTTCAGGTAGTCCATAATGAGATATCATCCAGTTCTCTAATTCATCTTCATCAATAGAGATGGGTTTTGAATTAGCTGATTGAGATTCGTCAAAAGTGACATGAATAGATTCCTCTATTGTTTGTCTTCGTTTGTTGAATACTCTAAAGGCTTTGGATATGGAAGAATGTCCAAGAAAGATTCCTTCATCAGCTTTGGGATCGAACTTTCCAAGTTGGTCGCGGTTGTTGAGAATGTAACAAGTACAACCAAATATGTGAAGAAAGCTTGTTGAGGGCTTTCATCCATGGAAGAGTTCATAGGCCATCTTTTTGAATCTTTTTACGATCAGCGATCGGTTTTTATCATTCTTTTTGAATCTTTTTACGATCAGCGATCGTATACCGAATAATCTGATCGTTGTCGCATCATTCTTTTATTGATTATGCTTAAAGCCAAATTTCTTGATCAATTTTTATCTGATCATTGTGCTTATTTGCAATAATATTTTTGATCAACCATTGTGATCAATTGAACATATTGTTAAATTTTAGGAGGGACTGAGTGCTTATCAGAAATACCTCAATGGAATGTCAGAACCGACAAACCTACCCATGAGGACAACCATATCTGAGTGAGCTTTATATACAAAAGGGTTTGTGTGCTGAAACTAAAATGAAAATGAGAGGGGTAGTTGTTGTGAGATAAAAGAATTGACGAGAGTTGTGTCAGGATTAAAAGATCATAAGAATCCTGTTCCAAACTTCTAAAATTCAGGCATACCACATAATCTATTAGTTCCCAATTCTTTCGAGACTAATATTGAAAAAGACAAAGCACAGGCCAATTCTTGTCACAACCCCACCAGCTACTCATTTATCTCTTAACATATAAGTGTTTCAATAACATTTGGGGCACACAGCTCATAATCTATCAATTTCTCATTCGGAGACAGTTGATATTGAAACAGAATGATATATGTCCCCCCTTCAAGTCTTTTTGATCACTAATTGAGTCTGATAAATTTGTGTAGTCCACACGGTTTATCTTTTTGAGCCTAAACAGAAGCATATGTTGCTTTATCTTTCTACACTACACAGATTTTGCATTTTATATGTTGCCAAAACATTCATAGATATGCTATTTTTAAGCTATCAATGATTGAATGGAAGACCTGGTGATATGAGCATCAAAAAGTCTCATATATACAGTACATCCGTTGTACTGAGTATATCTGTTATACTCACAGGCCAATCTTTTTAAAAGATTGAAAACAATTTCATACGTTGAAATTGGTTGTTATCTTCTCATTCCCTTAATCTGAAAAGATTAAACAAGTCGATTTGAAAAGATCTACTTTTTAATTTCATGAATTGACGGCTTTCGTGGAAGATTTCATTCATTCTTGTGTATGGTGTAATGATTCTCATTTCATCATAAGGGGAAGTATGAAATAATGAATGAAATGTTCAATTCCAAACATTATAAGGGGATTTTGTTGTAAAGATCAAGGGGGAGTAACTTCAATGATGGCAAAATACTCAAAAGGAGTGCAACTAGAGATGATTACAAAAGATTATTCTGATGCTACAATGTCTGAGAGTTGTTGAATGTGAAGATCTATTTTTACAACAATTTTCTGAAGATCAATTCTGAAGTTCGTTATTGTTTCTGATCTATATTGTCATAAGAGAAGATCATCGCGGTTCTACATTCGAGGAGAGAATGTTAGAAGATCTTTCTCAAACAAATGATTGTCTGAAGACTTCGAGTTGAAGATTATTTTGAAGAAGACATAGTGTGCTTAAAGCAACAAAGTTCAAACGAGACTCAAAGTGCGCAATTTCTTTCAAGTTTGAATACAAAGGGGAGAATGTTAGGACTGAAAATCAATGTAAAATTGTATTCTTCTTGAAAGTTAATTTTGTCTAAAATTGTATTAAAGTCATCGTGTTTGACTTTTCATTGGATGGTTTGACTTTGACTTTGTCTAGAAGTTTGACCCTATATAAAGGGTAATTCCTTGTAATTTTAAGTAGGATGCTTATTGTAAATCAGTATACGTAATAAAGAAGGTTTGACCAAAGCTTGATTGTTGACTTTCCTCTCAAACTTTCATCTCCTCTCATATTGTTCTTGAAGAAAACACAGATCTGCCATGGAATTCTTGAAGATTCATGAAGATTGATTAAAGAGGGACAAACAAAGCACCTATTTCATAATTTTTAGTTACTTTGTTTTTCTATTATCCCAATATTGAGTCATTTTTATTACATTAGTTTTCCTTTATTATATGCTTGTTTCTACACCATTAGAAGACTAAAATGGAAAAAAAATGCAAAACTGTTTAATGCTGTAGCCTGTCAGCAACAGGAATCTGATGGAATTTGGATTTTTGAAGCGCTTAATGAGCTAAGATGCTGAATCCTTTCTGTTTCTAGAAGACATAGAACTGCAGACATTTTGATATTAAAGATTATTAAACTCTTGTTAGGATTATGTGGACAATCTATTTCTTTAAGTGGACTTGGGGTTTACTTTTGATGCTTTACCCACTAGATAATCTTTTTGTCTTTTTGTGCCCTATTTTTTGTATAAACAGGGGGTTGGGTTCTTGTATTTATCATCCTAAAAATTAGTTCCTAAACTGATCTGTCTCTCTCTAAACTTTGAAGCAATTTAAGTTTGTTTTTTACTTTCCGTCATTTATATTTATGTCTTTACTTTATATTATTTACTTTCCTTGTCATCTACTTCTCGCAATGAGTAGCTAATTTTGTTAGCTTTGGGTGTGAGACAAAGGGTACCATTTTAAACCGAAAGAAAGTGGACGTTGTTTTGCAATAACAACGTTCCACTATTTCATTCAAGATTTATAAAAACCAATGAAAATTCTTGACAAGTTGATCACTTTAAAAATGTTAAAGTGCCATGGTCTTAGAGATGAGCCATTGAATGCACGTCAACTTGAATGATATGAGAGGTAGACTTGAGAAAGTTGCTGACAAAGAGACTTGTCATTTATATCTTTCAAACTAATTAATTCTCGACATGTTGGTCACGTGTTAAAGTGTTAAAGTGCGATAGATTCAAAGATGAACTGCTTGGAACACATGCCAACTTGAATGATATGGGAATCGGCTCGAGAGAGTGATTTTTAATAAACCGATTTGTTTATCCATATATTTTAAGGATACCATTCATCACTATCTCTTGTCCTTATACCACATAGAGATATTGGTTGAAATCTATAATATACTGCAATGGTGGAAGTCCGAGAGGAATACCCTCAAAATTGATGGTGGAACTAGTTATGGCTGACTGCTTGCTATAGCATCCCTACAGCATTGTCCACTGCAATTTGTGTTTATGTCTCACTAGAAGTCTTACACCCATACTACCTTTATTTATTATGTTATTTTCAATTGTTAACTCGGATCCAATCAAAGTCTTCAAATTCGCCATCTGAAGTTAGTCTTTTAACTCGATATCTTGCAAATTAAGATACCTATCCCTGTGGAATACGATACTTGGTTCTTACCATTTTATTACTTGAAGGCGATGGTTTGACACATGTTACTTGCATGTGTTACCACTTAGTGTTGTAGAGATACAATATCTAGATCCCATCAACGTTCTTGATGACTAATGTAGCCAATGTTCAGTGTCACCCGACTCTCTTGTTCTTGGCCTCCGGTTTTCCCACCCATGCACTGAATATGGTGAGAATACAGGTATTTCCATACCGTAGACATCCGGTTCTTCTCAATCTTGGCCAGAGACTACTTGATACTGGAGAGTTACTAATATCCACTAACTGTTGTTTCCAGATATGGTTGATATCTCTTCTAATTTTTCTGGGAAACTCTCATTGGGTGGTAGGTGCTGGTAACTTCAGCTTGACTGGCATATGGATTTTAATAATTTTTGGAAGGGGAATGATGTTGACCGGTGAAAGGAAAGAGCGAGATCTTCTTTCCTGTAAGCTTCTCCTGTGCTTAGTTCACCTAGCATGGAAAGAACTATGAGAAGGAAAAATCACTAACTCTTTGCCATAAATAATATTTCGTATACAAACCAAAATGCTCCTAATCAGATGGGCAGGAAGGTCAACAACTTCAAACAATTAGGTAGTGGGACAACGTGAAAAGAGGCCATGCTCCAAGATAAGGAATACGCCGTGCCTAAAATCATCCCAAGCACTGCAAATGAGGCTACTAAGCTATTTCTTTGGAAACCTCCAATATCAATGATTTGTGCTTAGAATGCGTTACTAGATCTCTACTCTAGAAAGCGATACAGGAAACAACAAGCGCGGGTTGACCCGGGGCTCAAAGCCAATAGGGAAAGTCAGGTCAAGAGAGAATCTCTTTCTGATTTGTTGAAAACCTGTCCTTAACAGGATGGTACTTACTTTCATAAAGGTGTTGCATGGCTGTAAGCACTCCCTAGTTTTGACCTAATGGGTTTTCTTTACATTGAATTAACCCGGTTGGTTCTCCTAGACTGAATCAAAGTCTTTCTTCAACGGCCAGTCATAGTGAATGTTGTCTAGAAACTTGACAATGGATTCACTATTAGGGTCTCTGACATATAGAGCTATCCTTGGAAGCTACAAGGTAGAATGAATCATTGCAGGACCAAAGCTCAACGTCATATTGTTGATCCAGCAAGAGATCTTGGCGTCGAGGTTTCCAAACTTCTCTTTGGAGGTCTCCACATTGACAATGTACCAAAATTGTCTCAAGACGTCCATCACCATGACTAGTTGGAACGTAAGAGTGTATCCCAACATGCAATTCTTGAGGAAAGAGGGGCTTCTACAAAGTGAGATTTATCTGCGGGGATGTCCAAAAGAGCAATGTGGTTGTTTGGTTTGTTGGAGCATTCTTCAATACCAAAGTTTACATTCGCAACATAGGTCATTTCTGTTTTGGAACCAAAACAAATAGAACAATATACAAATGTCGTAGTCACAAGGATTTTTAGAACCAAAGTTTGAAGGGAAAACTTTTCTTTTGAATAACCAAAAAGAAGGTAGGTTTTCGAGAAGATTTTTAAGTAACAAAATTGATATAAATCAAGAAACAGAAATTTTTATACAACTTATGTTGTTTGTATTTGAAAGAAGAAATAGAAAGTTAAAAATAAAAACAAGTTTCTTTGAAGATTAACAACCAAAAAGTAGAAAAACAAACCTGTTTTGGGGGAAAAGGAAGAACGGGTTTGTGCTTGAAGGAGTTCTTCGTTTTTTGCTTATCAAAGAGTATAGAATGAAATAGAGTATATTTTGAGAGCATATAGAGTGAAAGAATAAGAAAAAAAAGGTATTTATAGGTGAGATGAGAGAGAAACAGGAGAGACGAAAAGGACGCTTCGAAAAGATATGTAATTATGATATTTCTACACGTCATGAGAGAATGATTGGTTTGGCAAGAGTAATGGACAACGTGTGTCAAAAAGATGTGCGTGAAATACATCCATTAATTTAAAAAATAACGATGTCATAAAATATGTCTGTTCACAATCCTTTTCTTTTAAAAATATTTAGATCACAAAAAAAAATATTTGTTCAGTGATAGTTTTAAGATTTTTAGAGAGAAGGAATAAGTAAACATACCTTATAGAGAAAGATACATTTGACTTAAGAGTTCATTGATAGATTGAGAAACATTGAATCATTTCACTTTGTAGTACTGAGTGATGCTTAGCGCTGAGAAGTTTAATATCCTCAAAGTTCAACATCCCAAGTTCGCTGACTAAAAGATTAGATCTTATTTCATCAAGAGGTTTAGTGAACATGTCAGCTCGTTGGTATTCAATGGGTACAAAGTGAAGTTCAATATCACTATTCATAACATGATCTCTGATAAAATGATATTGGATCTCTATATGTTTGGTCTTAGAGTGAAATACATGATTGATTGCAATGACAATAGCAATAGTTCGATCGTAATAAATAGGAATCTTGTAAAGCTAAAGGTCATAGTCACTGAGCTGGTTTTTCATCTAAAGGATTTGGGCACAACAGCTTCTTGCGGCTACATATTCAGCTTCAGCAGTTGATGTGGACATTGAGTTTTGCTTTTTGCTTGTCCAACTCACTAACTTTTCACCAAGAAACTGATAGCCTACTGTGGTGGTCTTTCTATCTATGTTGCAACCTACAAAATTATTATCTGCATAAACAATTAGGTCGAAATCTGAGTCTTTCGGAAACCAAAGGCCTAGATTAGGAGTACCATTTAGATATCTAAAAATACGCTTTATAGAGATCAGATGAGATTCTTTGGGATCATATTGATATTGTGCACAAAGACAAGTAGAATACATGATATCAAGTCGACTAGTTGTGAGATACAACGAGGATCCGATCATTCCTCTATAGGTTGTAACATTCACCAGTTTCCCTTTAGGTTCCTTGTTCAATGTTAGAGGAGGTTCCATGGGAGTTTTCACAGATGAGCTATTAGTTAAGTCAAATAATTTAACATATCCTTGACATACTTACTATCTGTTGATCCTCTCTCTCATTGATTTGATGATGATTCCTTTTACCTATGGAAGTATAGTATTTTTGTTATTCAGCTTCAGTGATCATCATTGAGTTTATTCAGTGGTCTCTGAACGTTTATTGTAATTCCTTCAGGGACTGTTTGTTGGAACAAAATGTTGTATTCAAGTCTCGGTGCTTAAAACAATTTTAATTGCTTTGTAAATGTTTAGTTGTTATTTTCTTTTATAGAAAGGTAGTTTACTATCCTTTTATAACGGGTGCTACAAATAATAGTTTGTGAGTTGTTAATTTGTATGCACATACATTCAGAATATTCATTCATACATAGTTAAAAGTGAGATTGAGAGAGAATCTATAATAGTGATCAAGAACTTGTACTCAATAGTTTATGCAATAAATTTGCCGATTGATTTACTTCATCTATGTTCTTGATTTTGGTATATAATTCTTGATTGGACTTGAAATCTGGGATCACACTGTTATACTTCAAGAAGACAAAACCCACACCACAGATCCTTCAACAATGTCGATGATAGAAGCTGAAGATTAAAGACCAACAAGTTCGTGATCTGAAGCGGCATTCAATGATTACAAGCTTGTCTACATATGTGTGAATGCTACGTAAGTTTCGGCAAATAATGGAGAGACCTTTCTGCATCATCTCAGTATTCAGCGATCAAATGAAACTTACCAAGCACGATTGTTTTTGTCTTGTCCTCCCTCACACAAAGGACAAGCCCATACCTTTTCTAGAGTATATAGTACAGTACGGAGCCACTCCATTGACTCTATAGTTCTTAGCTACTTTATGAAAAGATGATTGATCATATACAGCAAAAAGGACTGTTTACTGTAGCAAAGGACAAGCTTTCCTCCAAAAGCTCGACACATGCTTTGTACCTTCTGAATTGCATTTAATTCAATGGGTATAAATAGCTAAGTGCTCTCCTCTCAGTTATCATTCTTCCTCGCTACTAACTTACCCAATAAGTTACTTCTCTCACTACTCGCTGCCTAAGAGAAAGAACCACTTTGAACAAGTGAAGAGCACTTTTATTCTAATGTTTATATCTATCAAACTCTATGAGTTCTTCTTGTATAGCATTAACCCAGCTTGGGTCAATGATAGCCACATTGATTTTCTTGGGCCAGAAATGAAGTTGATAAAAAGACAGATATTCATCTACTAAAAGAGGTTCAGTGACTAAAGGAGATTTAGTGACTGAAGGATCAATGTTTGAAGTAGAAAGGGATAAGTGACCAATGGGAACAACTACAATCCCTGAAGAGGATTCAGTTTCTTATTAGTCATCCTAGGAATAATATCTGGATCATCATCTACTTCAGGAATATCAACTTTTGGTTGATTGATAAAGGAAGCTTCAAGTTCTCCAAAAATGAGATATCATCCAATTAACTAGCTCTTCTTTCTTGTTAGAGATAGGTTTAGATTTAGTTGATCGAGATTCATCAAACATGACATGAATATATATTATTCTATTGCTTGTCTTCTTTTATTGAATTCTCTAAAGGTTTGGATATTGAAGAATATTCAAAAAATATTACTTCACCAGATTTGGGATCAAACTTTTTAAGGTTATCTCCATTGTTTAGGATATAGCATTCACAACCAAAGATATGTAGAAAGCTGAGAGTGGGTTTTCTATTATGGAAAAGTTCATACGTTGTCTTCTTAAACCTCTTAATGATAAGCGATTGATTTTGAATGAAACATGTAGTATTGACTTAGTGTTGACAACCCAACCCAAAATTGAGTAGGGAGACGAGACTCGTTGAGCATAGATCGAGCGGCTTCAATTATCATTTGATTTCTTCTTTCAGCAACCCCATTTCATTGTATAGTTCTCACAGCTGAGAAGTTGTGTGAGATTCCCTTGTTCTCAATGAAGTTATCAATGGTACTATTTTGAATTCAGTGCCATGATCACTCCTTACTGTGCGCACTGTTAGGTTCTTCAGTACTTCCATTTGCTTTACGAACGAGATGATTTCTTCAGGTGCACCACTCTTGGATCTAAGAAAGAATACCTAAGTGCACTTGGAGAACTCGTCAACAATGACGAGTGTATATTTCTTTCCAGCTATGGATTGTATGTTGACAATGCCAAACATATCCATATGAAGTAGCTAAAGCGGAGAAGTCATTGAAGAGACTTGTTTTGATTTAAAACTAGCATTTGTCTGCTTTTCTTTTTTGCACGTTGAACAAAGAGATTTCTTTGTGAAAGAGTATTGAGGAAGGCCAATGATGAGTTCTTTCCTAGACAACTCATTTAGTGTCTTGAAGTGAAGATGAGAGAGTCGTTTGTGTCCTACCTAGTTGATGTCTGATGAGGCTTTAGAGAGAAAACAACTATTCTCAGTGAAGGGAGAATCTATGTCGATGACATACACATTTTCTAGACAAGGGCTAGTGAATGCAATATTATCATCATCGTTGAAGACCAAACATATATTCTTAACGAACTTAACTATGAAATCTTTATCACACAGTTGACTGATACTGAGAAGACTGTGCTTCAGTCCTTCAACGTAGGCAACTCGTCTGATCGTGGTTGCTCCATTGTTTAATATACTAAAACTCTTGGTATATCCTTTCCCATCAGCTCTGTTAGACCCCATCATCCTTATTGTAAAAGTAATGAAAAACATACAAGTGTGAAAGTACAGAAGGTCGATGGAAGAAAAGCAACCAAAAATCCAAAGTGTCTAGTTCAACTAGAGATGCGATGAAGGTCCATAGGTGAGATAAAGATCGCATCTCCATAACCCCTCTTGTCTCTAACACTTAAAGGATTGAAGCACCGGTTCAACCAGAGATATTCATTCAAGAAGTCTTATAAAGACTCATGGTTGAACACGCCTCCTAGAAGACAGATGGAGATGACAAATCGACAGCTGGATTTCCATTTCTTTATATAGATTGATATTATTTCCATATTTCTAGATTGCTATATTTTCTTAGAAGATCTTATAGATATCTTTCTTAGATAGTTTTCTCCTAAAATAGATTACTAGTATAAATAGTCTTTATATTTCTTGTAATCGTTTACGCTTCCAATTCTTTAAATCAATAATAGTGAATCATTTGACGCTCCAATATTTTCTTAAATACTCTTGAGTTGTTTTTCACTATTATCCATCCATACGATATATTTAGGTTATTCATAACTTGAATATTCGTGTTATTGAGAGATCTGGGATGAACAATTGGTATAAGAGCAAATTGATTGATTTTCAATCAAAATGATCAATTTGAATCTAAATATTAAAAAATATCTCAATTCTCCATTTATAAAATTTGTGTTCTTCTCTTCCACAATGTTCTTATGGCCAACTGGAATTCTGCATATAGTGTGGGTTCCCTCACCAAATCTCCAACTCTTCAACATGAAGAGTATCCACAATGGAGGATTCGAATGGTGAACTTACTGGAGGGGATGGACATAAATCTCCTCAAATCTATCATGGAAGTCCCATATCTTTCTCAAACTCTTGTTCCAAGAGTTCCTAGAACAAGTACTACTGCAGAAGTTGCTGCCTACTACATGGTGAAAGACAAAAATAACTGGGATGAAGATGATATAGAATGAGTAGAGGCAGAGAGGAAGGCTAAGAGGTTGATCATCATGGCCATTCCAAACGACATTTTCCAATCTCTCGATGCTTGTACAACAACAAAAGATATATGGGATGAACTGGCCAATCAACTGGAGGGAGGCTCAAAGACTAAAAAGAACCATAGGACGCAGTGCCTAAACGAATACACGAACTTCAAGGCATTGCCTGATGAACCAATTCAGAAGACTTATGATCATTTCAACACATTGATATATCAATGCCGCAGAAATGACATTGCTAGGACCAAAGAGGAAAATAACGTCCTTTTCCTCAAAACTCTCGGTGATGAGTGGACTCAGCTACCGATGTCCCTCCAAGCAAATCAGGACTTAGACAGTTGGTCACTTCATGACGTCTATGGAACTCTTACTGCTCAAGAAATATATATATTGAAGAGGAAGGCGTCCATCGGTGGACCCCTCACCCTCGCTGCAGAAGAGAAAGAGGTTACAAGGAGCTCTTCAAGAGAACATAAGAAAAAGAGCAAGAAGGCACTAGTGGTTGAGTCAGAATCTGAAGAACAAGCATCTAACTCTGATGATGATCTCGAAGCTGTTGCCAAATCTCTTGCCTTGATAACTAAGCAATTCCAGAAAAAGTTCGTCAAGAAGCCCTATGAACGAGAAAGCCGAAGAGACTCCAGGAAAGAAAGATATCAGCCATCTTATGAACAAAAGTCTGTGAAATTTCATCAGAGAGATGAAAGAAGAGAAGGAAGAGAAGACAAAGAAGAAAGGAGAGACAACAGAAGTGAAGGAGACAGAAGGAAAGATGGTCTTCACTGCTATCGATGCGGGAAGATAGGCCATTTCTCCAAGGACTGCAAAGGACGACTGGCCAAGGATGCAGACTACTACAAGAATAAGTAAAAGTACAATCCGAAAGAGTGAAGATTGATGGCTGAGAAAGAAAACTGGGTGTCTGATTCATCATCTGATGAAGAAGACAAGGCACTCATATGCCTTATGGCCAAGTCCAATGCAAAATCCTATTCTGACGACCAGGTATGTGACTCTTCCCTTGATAAAACCAACTCTGCTCCATCAGAGTTAGAGTTAAGGGTCATTAAACTTTCAGAAGATTTTCTCAAACTAAAAGAAACACTAAATTTTGAAAAATCTGAAAGACTAAAAGTTGAAAAAGAAGTTAGTTTCTACGAAAGAGAGACTGATCTTCTTACTGAAGAAAAGGCTGAATTAGTTAACAAAAAAACTCGCATTGCATAACTGAAAAAATCAGAGGAAGAAAAACTTATGGATCTGAACAAGAGAATAACCGAAGACTTAGATAAGAAGGTAAAAGCCTTAAAAGAATGTGAGGCAAAATGACTTCAGTGGCTCTTAAAGATTTCTTCCAAAAAGAAAGGGAGACTCTTCATCAAAAGCTTCAAACCAATGAACTCTTGATGAAGAAATACAAAGATGCCCAAGATGTTTATGAAAAATGAAATGGACAAAAGGATTACCAAGGAATCAGATTCAATGATCTTGATTCTTTCATTGAAAGCAAGAAATCCACCCTTGAATCCACTTTCAAACTTGGATGCATTCAAAAACCCGACTTTTATCCAAAACCCGACTTTTATCCAAAACCCAAAGCTAATTTCAAAAGGGTAAAAGTCGATGGAAAAATCATTCTCTTGAGGAATTTTTTTGAGAATGTGATTTATTAGAGCAGCACAAGTAAGAACTCTGATGAAAAGAATGATGCCTCAAAACCAGAGACCTATGGAAACCCTATGGTTAAACCAGAGCCTCTACTTATCAATTCCACATGTTCATCAGCAAGTGATGTCGATGGAATAGAAACTCTTAATAAGGAACCATCCTTTGATGGATCGATGAATAATTCAAGTAACATTGAAAATTCATCTGAGAAATCAAAATCGATGGAAATCCCAAAAGACTCTTTTGAACCATCAACCTCAGAACCCCTCGCTCCCAAAACATCCATGAAAATTTTGACTTTGAGAAATTTGCAAGAGACTTTCTTGATTCTGACTCTGAAGAAGAAATAATATGTGAATCACTAGAGATCATTGTGGATAAAAAACCTCAAACTTCAAAAATCGTAATGAAATCTGAAATTCCAGAAGCTATGAATTCTTTAGACAAAGGAAAAGGAAAGCTGAAAAATGTTAAGTCTGGCAAAGATACTTCACAAGGCCCGACCCCTCAATCTATATTTATTAAGTTTACTCATGAACAGAAACAGAAGTGGCCTGCTTCTGAAAATTCCAATCTGCATTTTTCTTCTCCTTCAGCTAAAGGGAAGAAGCCTCTCCTCAGGAAAGAAGTAAAACCCATGTGAGCCCCTTCAAATAAAAAGTCTGCACTAGATAGGAAGTTTGTAAAAACAACCAATTCTAGAACAGAATCTTCACCTTCTGCTTTTACTTCTTTTCCATCGAATAAAAAGAAAACTGTTAAATACCCTTGTTCAAAAACTCCTAACTGCCAATGTTTGACTCTTTTGCAAAACCTGAGGAATCACATGATAAACCATCGATACATATTTTCTGAGCATGTTTATCGATATAAAAATGTTAAGTCTCAAGAAAATATGAACAAGCCCAAGCCTGCAAAGGCCAAGGGCAATGGAAATAAACCCAAGCCTGCAATGGCTAAGGGTAATGAAAATCAGCCTAACTCCAAGAGGCATGATGTAAAGATGGATGTCAAATCCCCGACTAACAAACGTGGACCCATTATGAAATGGGTACCTAAAACCCTTTAATTTGTCTTGCAGGACCAGCATGTGCAACCATGGTATATGGATTCAGGTTGCTCCAGGCACATGACTAGTGATAAAAGTCAGCTGTCCTCCTTCATCGAAAAATCTGGAGGCTCTGTTACTTTTGAAGACAACAGCAAGGAGACAATCAAGGGATATGGCACTCTCATCAAATGCAACATCTCAATCGCTAAAGTGGCTTATGTTGAAGGCTTGAAGCATAATTTACTAAGTATAAGTCAGTTCTGTGACAAGGGTCTTGATGTTAGATTTCACAAAGGTTTCTACATCATTGAAACAAAACCCGGTCAAACCATCATCAAGGCGCAGAGAGAAGGAAATCTCTATCTTCTGGACTTTCACTCTTCTGTGGGTCAAGACACTCTCTGCCTTGTCTCCCATAGGAGTGATGAAAATTGGCTATGGCATCAAAAGTTATCACATCTAAAGTTTGATGTACTGAAGAAGTTAGCCAAACAAAAGTTGGTCAAGGGAATTCCTGATCTTAACTTCGAAAAGGACCACCTCTGCTCAACCTGTGAGATGGGGAAGCAAAAACGAGCTTCTCACAGAACTAAGTCAGAAACCTCCTGTTCCAAGCCCTTGGACATGATTCACATCGTCCTTTGTGGGCCAATATCCACAATAAAGCCTCTCGGGAACGAAGTACATCCTGGTACTGGTTGATGAATACTCAAGATACACATGGTTTGAATTCGTCAAGAAGAAATCGGATGTTCCTAACCTCCTCATCGTGGTGATGAAAAAGCTCAAAGTCCTTCTCCAATGCAAACTCATCAAACTTAGAAACGACAATGGAACAGAATTCAAGAATACAAAAATTGATGAATATTTCATCAATGAAGGTATCTCTCAAAACTTTTCATCAGCCATAACTCCACAACAAAATGGAGTAGTTGAGCGAAGGGACAGAACCCTAGTGGAAGCAGCAAGGACCATGCTTGCTTCATCTAAGCTACCAATCTCCTTCTGGGCCGAAACAATTTCCACTGCATGCTTCACCCAGAACCGTTCAATCATCAACAAGAGGCACCAGAAGACTCCATATGAACTTATCAACCAACGACGTCCAAATGTCAAAATTTTCCATGTATTTGGGTGCAAATGCTTTGTACTCAATGACAGGGAATATCTTGGCAAGTTCAACAAGAAGGCTGATGAAGGCATATTTCTGGGATATTCACAAACCGCCAAGGCCTACAGAGTGTTCATCAGAAGGACAAAGATCGTCATAGAAAGCATCAATGTGTCCTTTGATGATTCATCACCAATGACTTCTAGACACAGCAGTCTAGAACTCGGGCTATCAAAAGGAGCCTCTAATTCATCATTATGCAAACCCAATGAATCAGAGTCGACTAACTTATTTGAAGACATATTTGAAGAAAAAGCAATCTCTTGGCAAGCACCCATTGAAGAACCTTCTTCTAGAGCCGATGAAGCACATGAGATCTCCAATGCTGAAGGTACAACTCTTTCTGAAACTCATGTTACTTCACCCTCTATTTCTCTTGTGTCTTCAGAACCACATCTTCACCCTGGAGATGATCACTTTGAGGGGGAGCAAGCAGTTCCATCAACCGATGAAGAATTGCATCCTGTTGCTCCAGAACCTCAATCTTGCACCAAATGGACAAATGACCATCCTCATCACTAGATCATTGGTAATCCATCATCCGGTGTCAAGGCAAGATCTGCTACCGCCAATGAATGCCTCTTCACAAATTTCCTAAGTATGATCGAACCAAAAAAAATTATGAAGCACTACAAGATCCAAACTGGATAGACGCCATGCAAGAGGAGCTACTCCAGTTTGAGCGGAATAAAGTATGGTCCCTTATGCCTTTACCCAAAGGGAAAATGACCATTGGGACCAAATGGGTCTTCAGAAACAAAAAGGATGAAGATGGCATTGTAGTGAGGAACAAAGCCAGGCTTGTTGCCAAGGACTACTGCCAGGAAGAAATGATAGACTACGATGAAACCTTCGCTCTAGTTGCTAGGCTCGAAGCAATCTGAATATTCCTTGCCTATGTAGCACACAAAGGTTTCAAGGTCTATTAGATGGATGTAAAGTATGCCTTCCTCAATGGAAAACTTCAAGAGGAATTATACGTTCAGCAGCCCCCTAGGTTCAAAAACCCAAAGCATCCATACTATGTCTATTTTTTGGACAAAGCTCTCTATAAGATGAAGCAAGCACCTAGGGCCTGGTATGATACACTCTCTACCTTTCTCATTGCCAATGGATTCGAAAAAGGTACCATCAACACAACTCTTTCTTAAGAATCACAAAGGTGATATTTTACTTATGCAAATATATGTGAACGACATCGTATTTGGTTCTACCAACTCTAAATTTTGCAAAAAATTCTCAGAGCTGATGAAAAGCAAATTTGAGATGAGTATGATGGCAGAACTCAGTTTCTTCCTTGGTCTTCAAACAAAACAAACTTTAGAAGGAATTTTCATCAATAAGTCCAAATATGTGACTGACCTTCTAAAGAGATATTCTCTCTCAAATTCATCATCAATGAGAACACCAATGGCTACAGAAGCTAAGTTATTTGCTGATCCATCAGGAAAATCTGTGGATGCAACAACCTAGAGAGGCATGATTGGATCACTCCTGTATCTAACAGCTAGTAGGCCAGATATTATGTTTGCTACATGTTTTTTGCAAGATATCAAGCTAATCCTAAAGAATCTCATCTTTTTGCAGTCAAGAGAATCTTTAGATACCTTAAGGGAACCCTTTCATTGGGTCTCTGGTATTCAAAGAACTCTGGCTTTGATCTAATAGCCTATACAGATGCAGATCATGCAGGTTGCAAGCTTGATAGAAAGAGTACGTATGGAAGGTGTCAACTCTTGGGGGACAAGCTGGTAAGTTGGATATCCAGAAAACGGAACTGTGTCTCAACATCTACAGCATAGGCAGAATATGTTGCTGCTGCTAGTTGTTGTTCACAAGTACTCTGGATGAAGACCCAGCTGGAGATTATGGATTTCAATATGAAAAGATCCCCGTCCTCTGTGACTCCAAGAGTGCCATAGCTATCTTTGCAAATCCTATGCAACATTCCAAGACTAAGCACATTAATGTCAGGTACCATTTTCTCAAATATCATTTAGAAAAGGGAACAAAATAGATGTATTTTGTTTTTGCAGAGATAAGAGAAAAATAGAGATGTATTTTGTTTCTACAGAGACTCAACTTGCTGACATTTTTACAAAAGTACTAGATGAGAAAAGATTTATTTTTCTTGTCAGCAAAATGGGTATGATGAATCTCACCACTTAGAGGCAAATTATTTTCCAAACCAGAGATCCTCAATATCTCTTGGTTATGCCTAAAAGTGATATATTAAAATGGCCCTCATAACCAATACTCTAAACCAGAGCCTCTGGGTAATTAGAAATACTTGTTTATATTTGGCCAAAATTCTTTCCCTATGGAACCAGATCCCCTCTGGTCCAAAGAAAGTACTTCGTGTTTTTTTCACTAAGTACTACCCTTCCCATCTAGAGCCTCAGGTTCTATAGACCAGAGCCTCTTAATTCAAAGTCTTTGAGACCAGAGCCGCTCTGGTCCAACTTGGTCTTCCCTCATTCGTTTTCTAATGCATTTAACTTAGTCATTTCATTCATTTTGCAACCAGAGCCTCTGGATTCCAAGTTGTTTAAGACCAGAGCCCCTCTGGTCCAACTTGGTCTTCATAAGTTATCTTTTCTTGCATTATCATTACATTTTGCATCATTCATGCAACCAGAGCCTCTAGTTCTAAAGACCAGAGCCTCTGGATTCTAAGTCTTTGGAACCAGAAACCCTCTGGTCCCATAAACCCGACATTCCCATCATCATGCATACTCATTTAAACCATCATTCACAACAAGAGCTTCTGGTTGTATAGACTAGAGCTTCTGGTCATCTCATTCATCTCACTTATTGGTTCTTAGGGCTTTTACTCATTGCACATCCCCTTGCATCATTTGAGGGGGAGTCATGCATTTCACATTCATCATTAAGGATCCAAATTGGACCTATCATCCCTCTGGTTGTACATTTCCATTCAACCAGAGACCCTCTTGTTCAATACCTTGGTTCTTTAAGTTTGCATTTTCCCACCCAGAGCCTCTGGTTCCTCTATCCACAGCCTTTGGATCTCAAAAATGCTACATTAATGAAGTATTCCATCCCTTGCATTCAACCAGAGCCTCTCTGGCCCTTCATAAATGGTATGTTATAATTCCAAGGGTTTAAAAATGATCATCCACAGCCTCTGGTTCGTCTATCTAGAGCCTTTGTTTCATCGAAACCCTACATTTTATGATGAACTTGTTCATCATTCACAACCAGAGACCCTCTGGTTCCCCACCCAAATGTCATGACCAACCAGAGCCCCTCTGGTTTAATGACATTAATTTTTTTTTTAATAAAACCCATCTTTGATTGAAAACATTTTTAAGATTATACAATATTGTAGCTTTTGTGACTAAAAACCATACAACATGGCTTTTTAGAAGATCAAAAACTTCGTAATTTGTATTTATCTTCCAATAAAGATGGAATTTTAAATTTAATTTTGTGTGGGAATTTATTCTTGAGGATTATCCTTTGAAATAATTATTAATTTTTTATTATCCCAAAATAACCTAAACGCCAAAACTCTTCCACGCGCCTGACAATTATCAAAAGTTGTTCCCTAGAAACCCTTCATATTTCCTTCCAAACCACCCCATCATGACACGTGTCCCTATAGCCCTGCACCATCGTGATCGTGAGCAGACTTTATGGTTCACGATCACACATCAATCCAACTTTTCCCCAAACGTCTCCCACCATGATTACCCCACCAATTTTCTAAAAAAATATTTTTTTAATCAACCTTTCCTCTCCCTTTCACTATAAAAAGCCATCATCCCCAACCTCTCACCCTTTACGCTCACAAAAAGCTTTCAAGAACTCAAATAGCAAGAACAAACCTGCAACTCCCAACCTGCAAAAAATGGTGTCCTCCGCCTCTCATGAGTCCAACAGCAACGACAGCCATGTTCAATCCACCGGCGCCGACAGCCGCACAATCGTATTTCTCCCCATCAAGCCTAACAACCACGCAATCGACCTTCGCCCACAACTGTTCAAAGATAAGTTTGCCATTTTGATCGAGTTTTTCCAAAACAGTATTCTCTAACCGACGCTCACCCTCTATGACAACGAGGTGCCTGTAAAGTATGTCCAACAGTACTAGCAGACCTGCGACTTCTACCCGGAGAACCGCGGGATCATGGGTGACACCGATGTCCCCAACGACATGGTGTGCTCCATCAAGATCTTCCGCGCTAAAATATCAAAGGTACCATTCATCCCCACTCGACAAGAGCTCGGGATTGCCAACTACGTCGAACCGCCGACTAGCCACGACATTCTACGCTTTATTAGAATGTTGGGCTACAACAAGGATCTCTGCAATGCCTCCGACTTCAAGAGGCAGTTTCTTCCACCCATGTGGAATGTCTTCTTCTCCGTCCTCAACCGAGCCCTCACATGTAAGTTAGGGAGCATGGACCAGGACAATATCAACATCATGTATGGTCTCTTCTTCAATCTGCCCTTGGACTACGCTCTTCTTATCTACAACGAGATACATGCTCCTATGGTGAAGAAAAATAAACTCATGGCCGCTGGAAAAACAGTTACATTGGTGCTCTTCCCGCGTTTCCTTGCACTCATCAATAGTGATGCGATGATGATGCATAATATCCGAGCGATGCACCATTCACTCCCCAATTTCTCATGAATGGTCATCGTCCAACCATCTCCAAGGATGGTTACCCTGCAGAGAGGCCCTTATCAAGGGCCATGCTTAGTGTCATTCTTGACACCTCTGCCTGCCGTATGACCTACGAGAGCTCTCTACTGGCTGAACAACCGAGGCCAGTTACCCCAGAGCACATAAAGCCCTCCCGTGACACAAGCGAGGGATATCAAGAGGAGCCGTCTTCATCAAATGATGAAGATGATGATGATGACAATCCTCCCACCTCCCTCGGCCCTATAAACACTTCAATTCCATCACCCCCACCCCGGGCAACCACATCTGCTACCCCTGGCGACCAAGGCCAAAGGGGTATTATTGAACAAGGACCACCCAGTCCAATCCCAACCCAACCAAGCCATCCAGAGGCCATTCTCTGGGATTCTAGAGATGAGACAGTCGAGGTACCCTACCATCCATCACCTCTCTCCCAATAGGGGGTGATGAAGACATAAGAGCCACTTCTCCTCATGGCTCGCCACTTCCCTCACACACGAAACCATGTGTTGCTTCTGACTTTGCTGAACCCATCAATCGTTCAAGCGGTCGCCTCTTCAAGCACAAACCCCGTCAATACTTGGTTTAGCGACAGGTACACACATTTACTTCCCTTCATTGGACTCTAAATACGATGAGGAAGAGGTACATGTCGCAACATCACGAGATAGTTCCTCACTTGAGGTCTATCAAGGACGTGATGGAAGTCCTCCCATGACTCACTCCCCACAAGGCATCGATGGAGGTGCCTCTGGATCTGAGGCCCAACCTACAGCATCAGTTGTTGTAGGGTTTACCCCACTTGCAGACTTGGTCACAAAGGCTGAGTTACAAGCCTTTGCTGACTCAATTCAACGGTCCTTTGATGACCTTAAACCCAACTTGGCGAGGGTTGCTGAATCCATCCCTATAATCGACCTTTCATCGATTCAGCAATCACTTGCGTCCCTCGAAGCTCAATCGAATGACAACACCACTAGACTTCAAATTTTCTAACAACTCATGGTCCAGCAGCACAACCACCTCACCAACATCTCCACCACCAGAAACGAATCCATCACTGCCACCCTAGCCGCCCTCTAGGCCTAAATCATATTGACCGATGAATCCATCGCCACCCTTACCACCCAAGTAAACAGCATAGCCAACTCCATCACCACCCTACCCACCACCATCATTGTCAATTTACCACAAAAATCCCCTCCTCTACCCCCCCTACAACACCCTCATCCGATGAAGCCTTTAATGCCTTTGCTGTAGAGGTACACACCATGATATCTTCCATCACCATACCTCCACCCACCTCAACCTCCAGCTCCACTTCTACATATGTGGTCACCAAGCTGACCTCCACGCTCTCTCTAAGGCATTAATCTCAAGTTTTAATGAGATAGGTGCCAAATTCACCTCCAGAGCTGTGGAGCCCACCAAAGCCCTCACCAAGAGCCTTGATAAACAACAGAAACGCACCAACTCACTCCTCCTAACAATGGAGGAAACACAAAGAAGAAGGGCACTAAGGAAGTATCTTGCTTCCTTCAGATCAGAGAAGAGGAGTCACGCCTCTTGCTCATCCAGCCGCCCCCTCAAGAGACAGAGGCATGAAAACCTAGACCAGGATGACCATGGTCATGATCCTCATGAGGGGGAGAACCCGACCAGCGCACCACTGGAGACTGCAGCACCACCACCACCACATGATCAACCAACCAACCAGCCAACCCAAGGAACCGAAGCGAGGGAACCAAAGGCTCAGCCCTTTGATGATGTACATAATTTACATATTCCCTCTGCTTGCACCCAAAAACCACTACCCACAACCAATGAGTTCTCACCAATCTTGGTGAATTTTGCATCCTTTGACCATCCACCATCTCCCCAACCAGAAACAACCTTACCCTTTACCTCATTAACAATACCACCTCCATCACCTACCCAACCAGAACCCACCACTCAACTAGAACCCTTCATCACCCAACCAGAACGCTCCATCACTCAAGTAGAAACCTCACCCCAGCCAGAAGCCTCACACCAACCAGAACCCTCTACCATACAACCAGAACCCTCTACCATACAACCAGAACCTATCCTTTCCCAAACACAACCCATCACCCAAATAGAACCACCCATCACCCAAACAGAACCATCCATCACCCAACCACAACCATCCATCACCCACGGAAATCAAGATATTTTGCACAGAAATTCTGGAAATCTGAAAATTTTCGGACTGTTCTTGGTGTTCATCATTGTGTTCTTGAGATATTATTGATCATATTCTTTTTTTCATCAAAATTCACATTATTGTTGTTGTTTGATTGATGAATTGTTGATAATATTGTGCGTATTGATGTTTTGAATCTTTATATTTAAACAATTGTAGAGTTTGATCGATTTATTGTCAAGTTTTGAAGGATTTTTGATGTTTTGAGAAGTTTCTATCCATAAAAGAAATTCATAAAATTTAAGGTATTGATCCATTATTGGGTGAATTTTTAGGAAAATTTGCGTTTTTCTTCATCGTCCAATGAAGAAATTCATTGTGCGAATACGGTGGTTAAATTTTGCTTTGTGTCCTATTAAGTGATATCCAAATAATTGTATTTATTTGTTTGTTATTTGTATCCGGTTATTGAATTTATGCTTGTTAGACCCCATCTTGTAAAAGTGTAGGTAAGAAGTCTCTTACTCTAGTCTTTAGGACTTAGTCTTTTGAAGCGGTCTGGACCAAGAGCTCTTAAGCAGAAGACATCAAGAGACAGAGCTCTTACTCAAGAGCTAAGTGTCTCATATACAGAGCCCATGCTCTACTCCAGGGAAGATCAAGACTTAAGAGCCAAAAAGGCTAAGTGCTTGATGCAGAGCATCACCTCAAGACACAGAGCCTCTGCATAGTAATGCAGAGACTCTGAGTCTCCTACTCCCGTGGATTGCGCGCATGGTTCAGACTTTCCCACAAGACTTCTAACAGATTCTAGAATGTTTGACTCAGTCCGCTCCACTTTCCAAGGAACGTGAACGATAAGAATGCCGAACAAGAACTCAGAGTTCCAAGCCAAGATTCTAGGAAATTCTATTATAGCTTAGTCGTATATAAGGAGGTATCCTCCTTAGGTTACAAGTTACTTGAAAGTGGCAAGTTAGACTACGCTCTAGAATAGAGATTTCTTGTGAGAATACAATTAGAGTGAGAGTTTTATCGTTATTACGTCTCTTTTAAAAATAGCTTCCGACTTATTCAAGTCTGTTTTGCATTCATAATTTTATCTTGAATATTTTGTTAAACCACTTCAGTTACAAAGTTACCATTCTACTCATACTCTGATTTTATTGTGTTTTTTGTAATTATGAGGAATCTGGGTTCCAACAATTGGTATCGGAGCTTACTAATCAAATCAATTGATTAGTCGATATATAACCAACAAAGATATTCCTCTTGATTTGGTTATTCATTTTTAAAACGCATTTCATTCTGATCTCAGATCAATCTTGTTTAAAAATGTTTGCTTTATGTATTCTCCAAAACTTTCAGATTCAGAAACTCGACGTTTTCACTTTCTTATTAAACTTTCTTACAAAACTTCATGGAAATGTCTAATCAATCATGGAACTCGATGTATAGTGTTGGTTCCGTTACAAAACCTCTTACTCTCCTTCGGGAGCAATATTCAGGGAATGGAAGATTAGATGATAAACTTCTATGAAGGTCTTGACCTTGAATGTTATGAGTCGATTTTAAATGGTCCATATGTACCCATAACTCTAATTCCAAGGAATCCTGCTGCTGGTGATACGGTTGAAGTTCCTGCAAGGCACGTTCCCAAGCTCCGGATAGATTGGGACGATGAAGATAGGAGACTGGTGGAAGTTGACCAAAAGGCCAAAAGGCTTTTAATCATGGCTCTTCCAAACGAGATTTTCCAATCTCTCGACGCATGTGAATTCGCCAAGGATCTATGGGATCAATTGGCTAATCATCTTGAAGGAGGGATAAAGATGAAGAAGAACAGACGTGCTCAATGTCTTAATGAGTACAACCGCTTTCAAGCTCTCCCTGATGAGTCTCTCGAGCAGACTTATCACCGCTTCAACACTCTAATCAACAAGTGTAGAAAGTGCAACGTGACTAGGACTCAAGAAGAGAATAACATGCTCTTTTTGAAAAGGTTGCATGGAGAATTGGAAAACTTGTCAATATCCTTTCAGGAGAATCAGGACCTGGAATAGTGGAGTCTTCATGATGTCTACGGCACCCAGCAAGCACAGGAATAAGAGGTGTAGAAGACCAAGGTCGCTCTGGGTGGACCTCTGGCTCTAGTCTCTGACTCCAAAGAGATTAGGTCTAGTCAGCCACTCATAGAACGAAGATCAAAATACGATAGAAGAAGAGGGAAAAAGGCTCTAGTAGTAGAGAGCGGCAATGAAGACAAAGCATCAAGCTCTGAAGATGACAACGTAAGTGCTTTCGCACAATCCTTGGCTCTCATCACCAAGGAATTTTAGAGGAAGTTTGGGAAGAAGATTTTTGATAAAAGAGGAAGTAGACATGATAGGGAAAGAAACATAGGATTTGAAGCAAATAACCCTCCCTCTCAACTAAACAAGAAGGAGGAAGAACAGTCAGATCAGAAGAAGCCTGCTGTAAGATGCTTCAGATGTGGAAGAATGGGTCACTACTCCAAGGAGTGCAAAGGCCCTCTTGTAAATGATGAACTGTACTACAAAAATAAGTAGAAGTATAATCGACCCCAGTGGAGCCTCATGGTCGAGCAAGAAAACTGGGTCTTTAACTCTACATCTGAACAGGAAGACCAAGCTCACTTCTGTGGCATGGCTGTTGAGAATGAAGCAGAAGAGTCTGGATCTGGCTCCGACTATCAAGTATGTTCTACCTCTGGTTATTCCTATTCTGATATGGAAGAAAGTATCTCTGTTTTAACCCAAGATTTTATAAAAGAACAGCAAAAACTCTCTGTTGAAAAAGCAAAAAGAAAATCTTTAGAAAAAGAAAAGTCTTTGTTGAACGAGAAACAGAGTTGTAATATGTAGAAAAGCAAGAGCTTTTTGTGGAGAAAGAAAGAATTTTAAAAATAAAACTTTCCACAGAAAATAGTCTTAAAATAGAGTGCTTGGAGCTAAAAATGGCTATACAGAAAAAAGATAAAGAACTTTTAGAGAAGGAGCGTGATATGTTAAATTCTCAAGCCTTGAAAAACTGTTTTAAAAAAAAATTCTTACACCAGAGCTTGCAAAGAAAAGAGCTCTTGATTAAAAAGTATTAAGATGCTCAGCAGGTGTATTTAAGGATAAATTCTCAACAGGATAAAGCAGGGATAGGTTATACAGACCTAGACCTCACCTGGAAGAATAAATCTACTCTTAAATATGTGTTTCGGTTAGGGGCAGAGCAAAAACCCAATTTTCCAGCTTTGCCTAATAACTCGCCTTTTAAAAGATGTAAACTTGAACATGGGGCAAGAACTCGAAAACTTAAATCTGAAAATGTTTCTTACTCTTCAAAAGGTATGCAACCAGTTGATTTAAACATTATACAGAAGACAAAATGAACTTTTTGTTTTCGCACTCATAATCCTGAGCATCTGAAATCAAATGGTGATGAAGTCAAACCTAAACCAGAAGAAACTAGTAGTTCATCGAAAGATGATTTTGTTAAAACTCTGGATCCAAATTTGATGGATGAATTTTTACAGAAAAAGTAAGACAAGACTTTGAGCAAGATCTGCTTGAGGTCTTGAAACACCCCTCTGTATCTCATGCAGATAATTCTGAGAGTAATTCCTCGGATATTTTTGGAAGTTCCTCTTCAATGTAACAGAAGGATGAAGGCACTAGTGCATATTTACGAGAATCTCAAACTCTCAATGATACTTCTGCAACTCAACATCCACACAAGGATTTTCTTAAATCTGACTCCAAATCAGAGGTTGACTCGAGTAAAGAGCAAATTGAGACAGAGATAGTAGAACCAGGACCAGAGGTTGTTAAACTTCCAAGTGGGATATCAAATAAATCTATTCCAGTAATGGAGCAGAGGAAAAATGTTCCCATATGTCCTAATTTCGTGGACATGTGCTTAAAAGCCAAGTCTTCTCTAGAGCATGAGAAGGAAAACAAGGCTAGAAAATCTAAGCCTTTCATCTCTGCATCGAAAGTTTCTAAACCCAATTTTTTTAAAGCCAATTAAGTTCACTCTAAACCATAAAGGAAAATACACTGCTAATTCTAATTTAAATTCCTCTGTTTCAGAGAGGCCTCTGAAGGCTAGAGGAGTAAGAGGAGAGAAAGGAAGGCCAGAAAAGAGAAAGGCCACATTTTATAAACGATCAAAACTAGATAGGAAGTTCACTCGAACTAACAATGCTAGGAATGATTGTAATAATTTCTGTTATGAATCCAATAAATCGTTTTGTCATCAAAATTGTGTTTATACTTGCAAATGTCTTTCTCTGCTGTAAAAATTAAAGCAGGACCTTTCAAATCCCAACTGTATTCTTTTTGGGTCATCGAAGAATAATTTCAAGACGACCCATAAGAAGCAAACTCCTAAGGCCAAATCTGGCAAACCAGATCATATGTTTGGAAAATCAGGTGTTCAGACAGATCCTCTCCCTAAACCTGCTGTTAAATCTCCAAGGCCTAATCATCGAGGACCCATCACGAAATGGGTACCTAAATCCCTATAATTTGTTTTGTAGAAGCCGCATGTGGACATTTGGTATCTTGACTCTGGGTGCTCAAGACATATAACTGGCAACAAGAGGTTACTCTCCTCATACATAGAGAAAATTGGAGGACGAGTAACTTTCGGGGATGATATGCAAGGAGAAATCAAAGGCTATGGAGATCTTCACCAAGGTAAGGTTTATGTCTATAAAGTTGCTTATGTTTTTGGGCTTAAACATAACCTTTTGAGCATAAGTCAACTTCGTAATTCTGGCTATAATGTCAAGTTTCAAAAGGAGTCTTGTTCAATACTGTCATAATCAAGTCAAGAGTTGCTAAGAGCCAAACGTAAGGGTAATCTATACTTTATGAACTTCTTACCAAGAGATAATTTAAAGACTTTGTCTCGTATCTCGTAAATGTGAAGAGGCATGGCTAGGGAACCACAATCTTTCTCACTAAAATTTTCAAAATATAGAGAGGCTTGTGAAAAACAATCTGGTTGACGGATTACCAGCAACAAAGTTCAAAAAGGACCATCTTTGTCCTACCTGTGAAATGGGAAAACTTAAAAGGGCATCCCATAAGGCAAAGACAGATGCGCCTTGTGTTAGACCTCTGCATATGCTTCATGTGGACCTCTATGGTCCAATCTTTGTGCATAGTTTGTCTAGCAAGAAGTATATCCTTGTGCTTATTGATGAATTTACAAGATATACTTGGATTGAGTTTGTAAGGCAGAAGTCAGATGTCCCAGAGCTGCTGATAAAGCTAATGATCAAGATTTTAGTCCTACTACATAGCAAAATTCAAAATCAAAGAAGTGACAATGTACTTAGTTTAAGAACGCAAAAATCGATGCATACCTTGACAAAGAGGGCATATCTCAGAACTTCTCTGCTGCAAGAACACCACAACAAAATGATGTAGTAGAAAGGAAGAATCGAACATTAGTTGAAGCTACAAGAACAATGCTTGCAGACTCTGGTCTTCCAACCCATTTTTGGGCAGAAGCTATCTCAACTGCATGCTTTATCCAAAATAGAGCAACTATGGTTAAGAGACACGTGAAGATTCCTTATGAACTCATTAACCAGAGAAAGCCTAATGTTAAATTTTTGCATATCTTTGGTTGCAGATGCTTCATTTTAAACGACCTTGATCACCTTGGTAAGTTTGATAAGAAGGTCGATGAAGGCAAATTTCTTGGATACTCCACACATGTCAAGGCCTACAGAGTCCTCAATCTATGAACCAAGACAGTCATGGAAAGCATCAACGTCTCATTCAATGATAAAGAACTCATGACTTCAGAGTACCTCAACTCTGGACTCGATCTTAACTCGACGACTTCCAATTCTCTATCGAAGTCAAGGGAATTGGAACTCAGGCAATTATTTGAAGACTTCTTTGGTGATGAGGACATATCTGCATGTGTACCCAGAGATGACTCTGCACGTGTTCACGAAGAGCCACAAACTACAAAAACATCTATCTCTGGCCCTTCTAACACTTCTGCTTCCTCTGGTGATCAAGCTAATCCACAACCACAACCCTCCAGCTCTGGATCAGAGCCTAGTCCCTTAGAGCTAGAGAACAATACCTCTGTCTCTGAACCTGGTTCCTTTGTACCATCATCTGATGGGGAGCAAGCAGAGCCTTCATCACCTTCTATGAGCCAAATGCCACACATACCAGCGGAGCAAGATCCAATGACTCCAACGTCTGTTCCAACTCAAATGACAAGGTGGATAAAAGATCATCCTCTTCATCAAATTATTGGTGAACCTTCAAGTGGTGTAAAGACAAGAGCTGCCACAGCAAATGAATGTTTATTCATAAACTTTCTAAGCATGGTAGAGCCCAAGAAAGTTCATGAAGCCCTACAAGATCCTAGTTGGGTCGATGTCATGCAAGAAGAGCTCCAACAGTTCGAAAGAAACAAGGTATGGACTCTTGTTCCCTACCAAAGGATGAAATTGTAATTGGTTGTAAGTGGGTTTTCAGGAACAAGGACGATGAGAATGGCATAGTAGTCAGAAACGAAGCCAGACTCGTTGTAAAATGCTACTGCCAGGAAGAAGGCATAGACTATGATGAGACCTTTGCTCTAGTTGCAAGGCTAGAAGCTATACGCTTATTCCTAGCCTTCTCTGCACATAAAGGATTCTGAGTCTATCAAATGGACGTTAAGTCGGCCTTTCTAAATGGTAAGCTAAATGAGGAAGTCTACGTACAACAACCTCCAGGGTTTGAAAGTTCCAGACACCCAGAGTATGTCTACTATTTAGATAAAGCTATGTATGGAATCAAACAAGCTCCACAAGCCTGGTATGAACGTTTTTCATCTTTCCTTTTATCAAATGGTTTCGAAAAAGGTAAAATCGATACTACTTTGTTTATTAAGAGGCATAAAGGTGAGATACTTCTAGTCCATATATATGTGGACGACATTATATTTGGTTCAACAAACCAGAGGCACTGTGATAAGTTCTCTGCTCTAATGAAGAGTGAGTTTGAAATGAGCATGTTGGGAGAATTAACATTCTTCCTCAACTTGCAAGTAAAACAAAGAGAAGACAATATCTTCATTAGCTAAGTTAAGTATGTCTCTGACATATTAAAGAAGTACCAACTTCATAACTCTTCCACCATGAGAACACCAATCGCAACGGGGACAAAGCTTGATGCAGATCTATCTGGAAAACCGGTAGATGTCAAGACTTAACGTGGCATGATTGGATCACTGTTGTATCTCATGGCTAGTCGACCAGATATCATGTTTGCTACCTGTCTCTATGCTAGGTACCAAGCTAATCCTAAGGAATCTCATTTGTCTGCTGTAAAAAGAATTTTTCGATATCTCAAAGGGACTCAAATTTTGGTTCTCTGGTATCCTAAGCATTATGGGTTTTGATCTTATCGCGTATATAGGTTCTGATCATACAGGATGCAAACTTGATCGAAATAGTACTTTAGGAAGCTGTCAACTGCTTGGCAACAAGCTCATCAGCGGGACATCCAGGAAGCAAAACTATGTATCTACTTCCACTGCGAAGCAGAGTATGTAGTTGTGTCAAGCTGCTGTTCTCAAGTAATTTGGATGAAGACTCAACTCAAAGACTACAGCATTGAGTTCGACAAGATTCCCATCCTCTGTGACTCTAAAAGAATGATTGCGATCACAGTGAATCCTGTACAGCACTAAAAAACAAAGCACATCTATGTACGTTATCATTTCATCAAAGACGATGTAGAGAAAGATACGATTGAAATGTTCTTTTTCAATACAGACCATCAACTTGCTGACATTTTTACTAAGGTTGTTGATGAAAAGAGATTCAATTTCTTAGTTAGGAAGTTGGGCATGCTCAATCTTCATTAACTCAGACAGTGCATCTGTATGTACTATACAGAGCCTTTGCATTCTTCTCGAGCATATCTCTGTATGACATCTGGTTATTTTACTTTTCGTCTATGAGATAGAGCCTCTGCATCTACTTTGAAAAGCCTCTTGCTTGAATCTTTTATTTCTTTGTCATATAGAGCTTCTGTATATATGATACAAAGTCTCTATACCTTGTTCAAAGTTCTTGTACAATTCTTTTGATTTTGTGATCCAAGCATAGTTCAAGGGGGAGAAAGCTCAGACAGCCCAATTCAAGGGCGAGCACCGGATCGAAGACCATACAAAATCTCTGTGTGTACTATATAGAGCGTCTGTCTCCTTAAATTTCCAAATTTGAAGAGAGAATATATGTACAGTCCAACCATGAGTTTCTGTGTGAATTCCTTAGGTATGTAATCCTTTCTTATAACCATACTCTGGTTTCATCTTTTAACTTATACTCAACTCTTGTGTACAGCACCTCTGTAACTATCATACAAAGCATCTGTCCCACGATGGTTGTTGTCTTTCTCTATGACCCAGAGTATGTGTCTTCTTATTTTTTTCTAAGTGTTTTGTCTCAAACAGAGATTTCCTTCCATTCTTATTTTGTCAAAACTCCGGTTGAAAAACACTTATCTTTTTATTTGAAGGCATAATTAAATATTTAATATTTTCAATTAGTTTAAGCGGTCACTTACAGAAGCTCACCGCCTGTATCCCTAATTTTTCAAATAAGGGAGGCGAGACGCACAACCTGTCAAGCCACGTGGCTTCTCCCCACAGGCTGTGTGAAGAAAATGCTTCAATTTTTGACGCTCCGGGAAGATAATCACTCGAGTACTTATTTGGAAATCCCTATTTAAAGGAGTTATTATCCCCGATTTCAAATTTCTTTACGCTTTCAAATCTCTCAAATTATTACTCTAGAAGTCTTCCCTTCCAAGAACTCTCAATAACTGTTAACTGCCATCGACGAACTTCAAGGTCTACGAAACATCATTCCAGTTCGATTCAATCATTTTTTCCATAGCAAGTAAGGTCTTTCAAACACAAATCTGTTCTAAAAACCCTAAAAGAAGAACTGATTAAACAACGTTTCTCAAACTCTAACTTTTTCCCTAAAACCCAATACCAGTAATCTTCTCCATTACTCTCCAAGAAACCTGCATAATGTCTACTTTAGAATACAACAACTCCCAAACACATACCACCACTCTCAAATTCATTGAGGGAACCAACCAAAACATCATTGTGAAGTCCAAGATTCATACAAAATGATATTAATCTTCAAGAACAAGATGAATGAAAGAATTGAAAGAATAGATCACCAAATGTAATTGATTTGATTGAGAGAGAGAATTACAGCTCTAATCTGATTACAATCTGCTAATGACTTGATAATGACAATTACAAGGAAATTACTATTTATACTAAGGAAATAGTAAAGCTACACTATTACAAAGACATGTAAACTAAGGAGAAACTTGAATAAAACAATAAAGCTCTTACTCAAACCCAACATTCACCCCCTTTGGATTCAAGTTTGGACTCTTGTAAATTTTGTCTTTCTAAGTCCAAGAATTTTCTCTAATCTTCTTAGAGCATTCCTGTATTGAATCTTCTCCTCGAGCAGATTTATAGCATTGACCAACAGATATCTTTCTTTGGAACTCATCCTTTCTGACTCTGCAGCTCTATCGTTATTCACCCTTTTTAAATCAAGCGCTCATCTTACCAACCTTATCATACCATTTGAATACTTGTTCAATTCACTGAATCTCATAAATTTCTTCACCTGAAGCTGAGCAAAATATATGACTCCGACATCTGGCTTTTCAAGAAATCGAGTAAACAGGATATGCATCAATATCTTCTAAGTCTTGATTAGGTCTTTTCAAATTGATGATTCTTTGATTGTCTTCGAGACCCATTTGAACATCTATGACCATAGCCAGCTTCACATGACATCGCATAAATCTTATAATAGCATCAAGAGCAATCAGAGCTCCCTCCTTCCGGTTTGTCATGTTTTTGATTTCGAAGTACATATACTCTAGATCTTCCAAATATAAGCTTGAAAAATCAGCTTCACTAAATCTCCAGATCTGTCCATCCTGTCTAGTCACAGTAAACACAGGATACCAGATTCTCAGAAGCTTTTGAGCATCAATCTGCTTGATCGCGACAACCCGATGCTTGGTACGAACTTCACTGATAGGTAGGCGCTTAACTTTCAAAAGGTGTTTGTATTCTAAACAATAGTCTTTGGTTTGCCGATGAATACCAAGGACTTTATCACCGCTTAGAACCTTACGATGACGGATAAAAATTCCAAAGTAGATATCTTCCAAGTATGGCTCTCGGATTCTTTCTCTATCGTAACCTGGAAAATTTGCTCGGATATGAAATGGTACATAATTCTTGGTGAAGATTTCTATAGGATCAACATTTTCTTTAGGAGCAGAGATGTTTGATACATCAGGTACATCTGCAATGGAAGATTCTGGAATAATTTGACGGTCATCTTGAAGAGGAAAAATTGAATCTTCATCATTTATATCAGCTTCAAAATAAAAGTAAATCCCAGTTGACTCGTCAATGTTATCAATGTCCTCTCCAAAATCTTGCTCTCCACCCAAAGCAGTAGAAAACACATCATTAAAACCTACATTGGCAAACAAGTCCAATAACAACCTTGTTCCTACTGTGGAGTCCGCTGGCTTTTCAACCATTGGCTCGATCATAGGAATTGTCTCCATTTCTTCTTCATCTTGTATCACAATAGCCTTAATTATTCTTTCCCGAATAGACTCTGGGGCAGAAGCTCCAGCAATTACATCTTGAGCAGATGGCTCATCTTCAACCCTTGCAGCTTATTCAGATGTCTCAGCCACTCTCTGTATCTTCCTCTCCCCCTCATGATGATCTGGATCATCCGGTTCATCATGCCTTCTTTTATGAGAGATGGCCTGAGATCTGCAAGTTTCCTCCAAGTAGACACTTGTTCAACAAGGGCATCCATTGAACTTTTAAGATCTTGGGTTTTGGATGTGATTAACTTGCTAACTTTTGAGAAGCTAGAAGTAACCACATCTTGAAAAGCCAAAAACTCTATCGCTCTAACGAAAGGGTTAACATCCAGTTGTTGTTTTAAAAGCCCAACCAAATATGCATCTTCAGCATCGGGATTTTGAGATACCATCAATTTTGCGTTCAACAACGATTTAAGTTCATCCACAGTTTGTTCTTGTACCGACGGCTCAGGTACATGTGGTGGTGATGGCGCAGATGGTTGCTCTTCTTCTACTGTTTCTTTTCCCTTTAGAAGTCTTTTTAGACTTGCCATTTGTGCATCCATATTTTCTTGAACAGCCTTTAGGGCACCGTCCAGATATTCCCTTGACACAAAGTCTGGTAAGCTCACACCTGGATCACTTAGATTACCAGTTGTAACAACAATTGAATAAACCGGTGTGCCTACGTTCAATGTTGGCATGATATTAGCATTGGTAAGACTTCCGACCACTCCGGTCGTTCCAGCAAGTTCACTAAGAACTACACTTGGAGCAACAGATGCTCTAGACTCATGTGTACCTATGTGTATTGGCGCTAGACTCGAGGTGCACAGAATTGATGTCGTAGGCTGGGGCAGTGGCCTACTTGTTTCAATAACTACATTCTCCAAATGACAAGTAGTTAGCAGATGTGTTATTTCCCCATATTCAATTGAAACAACTGGTTATTGAGAACCAGTTGAGGGATGGGTGGGGTGTGCATTTGCATAATTGGGCTAGCTATGTCTTGTTCAATACCAACATTCAACGAATGAATGTCAGTAGTAGATGTGGGTGCCCGGCTATGTGTTTCAGCTAGGTAAGGAGCTTGATACTCTTTTTGTGCTTCACTCACACCCTCTCCATATTCTTCTTCTTCCCTTTCACTCATTCTCTCTTCATTTTCAACTAAAACTCCCTCATCTTCAACACCTACTAGAATTCGATCATATTCATCGAATTCTTCAACATCGAATGACTAAGAATTTAAACTCGGACAAGGCTGTTGAGTTGAATATTCTGGAAAAATGTCGTTTATATCATCAACCAGTGTTCCAATTGGAATATTCTGTGAAGGAATAGTTTGAGCACGGTCGTCCGCTCCATCATCATTATTATCATCATCATCATCATGATCACCAGGAACTGTCTCATTGTCGGTTTCAGTATCTTCCGAACTTGAAGAAGTTGTGGAAGTACTATCAGATGAAGTACTTTGCCGATCAAACGCTCCCCCCTCCTGTTCACCCCTCTCTAATTCTTTTTCCCTCAGCACACTTCCCTGTTCAGGTAACCCCTGTTCCTGAACTCTCTCTTCTATCTCTAACTACTCTCTCACAACTGAGGCATGGGGTAATCCTTTGGCAAGTTCAACCAGTTCTGGTTGAACTATAGGATCTATCACTCTCCTATAATCTACAACGCACTGAGCAGTCTGATCAGCTAATGCAATTAGTTCTGGTGGTATTGCCATTATAGAATCCAAATCTTCTACTTCTGTATGCTGCCGAATTCTAGTCATGACAAATGTCGGCCCCTTTTTAGAATTGGATCTGGCTGGAATGTCTTCATTAGCATCCATCATTGCCTTAATAAAAAGTTGCAGAAACCTTTGAAAGGGCACAAATTTCCTGGCTTTAGACAGAAATCTTTTTGCATTGACAAGCTCCACCAATTCATTCCATATGACTAAAGCACAGTCATAGTTTCTCGAGAAGACTATTCCATGAAAGAATTTGAGAAATGAGCTACTGCAGGTATTTATTCCCGCAGTCTTTGACGTCAGGCATCTGTTCAGAATTGAGAACAACAAATGCCAAATAGATGGTAGGAATCGTCTTTTGAACTGTGTCGGGTTATTCAATTCCGCCGAGTATCCTAACCGTTTGATATCTAAGCACAATTGTTCATCTGATACAAAATCTTCAAATCCAGTAGAGCTTGGTCCGGGCAGACGGAGAATCCTTCTTAGTCGTTTCAATGTCAGACGACTGACATATTCGTCAACTTCTCCTTCAAAATAAATGGTTTCACCGTCTTTTTCCAAAGAAAGCGTACTCCAGAATTGTTGTAAATACACCATTGGAACAGGTGTATTAGCTGATAAAAAGTATGCTATGGGGTGTTCTTTCAGTATTTCTGGGATGACAGGGTATTCGGCTGGCATAGCAAAAGAGAATAAATGGCTATTAGGCTTTATATCTTGGTATTTAAATTGTAGAAATAAGGTTTCGGAGGATATGGGTTGGTTAGGCGAGTGGATTGGAATATTATCGGATCTGACCGAATGAACGTGAGATTCCTCGTCAGATTGATGTCTCGGATTCGCCATTAACCTGTAAAAATTCTAAAAAATTAGAACACATTTTATTCAAGAAATTCGAAAAAAATAAACAAAAAAACATACAAAAAAATAAACTCTAAAAAGAATCACTAAACTAAAAAAATTAAAAAAAAAAAAGAAAGAAAAAATAAAACTCTTAACAAAACACTTAGAGAGAAAAAAAAATTGGTGTCCGGATTTGAAATCCGGTCAACAAAGAAAAAAACAACCAAAACTAAACTAAAAAAACACTAAGTCTAAAAGAAAAGAACTAATCCGGACAATCATCAACCGGATTAAGGTTGATCGGAGTTTTACTCCGATCACCTTCTCCGGTGAGAAATCCGGTCAAAAACAAACACCACTAAAAACACTAACACACTAAAAATTATCAAAAAGAAACAAAAAATAACATAAAAAATAAAAGAAAACTCTATTTGAAACAAATAACAGAGATAAGACTGATTATTAGTATTAATCCTTTTATGATTCGATTTAAGATTCGATTCAATATTGATTAACGAAACAGTCCAAACAGTCCAAAACAAGTCCAATACGATCAAGGAATTATGAATAAGGGAATCAATCGAAGTAAACCTTTATGAGAAATGAGATGAAACAGTGTAAATTCAAGAACAGTTTTGAGCGATAAACCAGATGTATGACCGGAGACGACAATGAATAGTGAATGGGAGCTAAGTGAAAAGTAAAAATGAGACGAATATTTATAGTCAAAGTTAAAAACCGTTCAAATTCTAAATCGCTCAAAGCTTATCCGGATTAGAATAAATCGGTCAAGAGGTGTCCGATTTATGGAATATGAAATAACTAAGTGTTAATCTGGACAATAAATCGCTCAAGGCATAGACGATTTAGAAGAACATCGGTCAAGACTTGTCTGGTTTAAGGATAAATCGCTTAAGGTTCAATCGATTTTCAAATAAATCACTCAACAAAGAAAGCTAAATCGCTCAAGTTAAGGATTAAACCGCTCAAGAGTTGAACGATTTAAGGACCTGAAAAATAAAATCAACAAGCGATTTAGGAATCCGGTCAAATGAAATAGGCGATTTGTCAATCCGCTCAATCCCTTGTAAAGTATATCTAACCTTATCCGGATAAGAGTTTATCATATAGCCTTTTGTCCGGATTAATCTAAATCGGACAAGTGTTATCCGGATTTGCAAGAAATCGGACAAGTGTTGTCCGGATTAGACTAAATCGGCCAAACACTTATATTTCTACACTCTACATCTTTCAAAAATTAGATAATACTTAAAATACCGGTAAGAAAAAAATATAAATGTTAGTTCAAAACAAATAAAATCCACTCCCCCTCAAAGTTCAAATTTTCAAATTTAACATACCTAACTTAGATACAAGAAAGCTAAAGCGTTTTTCATCTAAAGCTTTCGTAAATAAGTCAGCTAATTGAAATTCTGTATTTACAAAATACAGTTCAATGGTTCCTTTTTCTACATGATCTTTAATAAAGTGATACCGGATATCTATATGCTTGGTTTTAGTGTGTTGAACAGGATTACATGAAATAGCAATAACACTTTTGGAATCACATTAAATTGGAATTTTATTAAAATAAAACCCGTAGTCTCTAAGCTGTGTCTGCATCCATAGCACTTGAGAACAGCCGCTTGCAGCAGCTACATATTCTGCTTCGGCAGTGGAAATGGAAACGCAGTTCTGTTTCTTTGATGCCCAGCTGACTAGCTTGTCTCCCAAAAACTGTAGATGTCCTGTTGTACTTTTCCTGTCCAACATACAGCCTGCATAGTCTGCATCTGAATAAGCTGTCAGTTCAAAACTAGTACCCTTGGGATACCAGAGTCCAAGATTAGCAGTCCCTTTAAGATAACAGAAAATGCGCTTAACGGCACTTGGATGGGACTCTTTTGGATTAGACTGATATCTGGCACAAAGATGTGTTGAAAAYATTATATCAGGTCTACAAGAC
>NC_037532.1:19120426-19122327 GCF_001531365.2 Cynara cardunculus var. scolymus
CTTTGAGAAGTCCATATAAAAATGTTGTCTTGACGTCCATCTGATACACCGTGAAGCTCTTGTGTGCCGCGTACGCCAAAAACATTCGAATTGCTTTAATCCTTGCAACCGGGGCAAAAGTTTCGTCATAGTCAATGCCTTCTTGTTGATTATATCCTGCAGCAACGAGCCGAGCCTTATTTCTAACCATAACACCATCTTCATCATTTTTATTTTTGAATACCCATTTAGTACCGATAATCGTCTTATTGTTGGGACGAGGTACCAATCTCCAGACTTTGAGTGCTTCGAACTGGTTCAACTCTTCTTGCTTTGCTAATATCCAATCCGGATCAGCTAAGGCTTCGGAAACCTTAGTCGGCTCAATAGTACTCAAAAACGTGGAATAAAGACACTCATTTGCTGTCGCAGACCATGTACGAATGGGTGCTGATGGATCACCAATTACTTGATGTATTGGATGATCTCGGGTCCACTTCCTGCTATGACGTAAGGGAGTATAAGAACTATGATCAGTATAAGTACTTGGGGAGTTTATAGGAGCAGGTTCAGGTGAAGGTTCAATATTAGGAACTAGTATAGGTTGAATATCTGATTGAAGTGGATTATTATCAACTTGTTCGACCAACACCTCTCGCACTTCAGAAGATTCACCCTCTTCACACTGAACGGGATTGTTTGGATTCTCCATTTCTATTTCTTTATTGACTACTTCTGTTTCCTCTTCTGTTTCAGTTACCGGCACATCAGGAGATGGACCCGATAACTGTTGTTCAGTTGAATTTTCCCTGGACAAAACATTAGACTGATTAGGTTTATTATCAAAATATTCTTCATAAAAATGTTCAAATAAGAAATCTAAATAAGCTTTATCAGAGTCAGAAGTCTCAGGTTGATCAGCTTGCTGCGAAGTGTTAATTATTAGTTCGGGTCCTGAACTGAATTGTTCAGAAGCCACATCAATGACTTCATCAAAAGATATGTTTACGCTCTCATTGATGATTTTGGTCTGTTTATTGTAGACCCTATATGCGGCGGATGTCTTCGAGTATCCAACAAAAACTGCTTCATCAGCTTTAGTAGCGAACTTCCCTCTATCCTCTTTGTCATTTAGAATGAAGCATCTGCAACCAAAAACTCGAAAGAAATTGATGTTAGGTATTCTTTTATTTATTATTTCATACGGAGTTTTACCAAACCTTTTGTTTACAAGAGAGCGGTTTTGGGTAAAACAAGCAGTTTCTATTGCTTCAGCCCATAAGAATAATGGAAGACTAGAACATGTAAGCAATGTCTGTGCTGCTTCCACCAACGTTCTGTTTTTTCGTTCAACAACACCATTTTGTTGTGGTGTCCAGTCTGCCAATATGTGAAATACCTATGGATTCGAGGAATGAACCGAGTGTGTTGTTCTTGAATTCAGCTCCATTGTCTGTTCTGATTTTCTGAACTTGAAGTTGCAGATTATTTTGAACTGTCTTCAAGAAAGAAATAATTGTCTCGTCTGCTTTATCCTTAGACCGCAAAAAATGAACCCAGGTATATCTGGAATAGTCATCGACTATGACCAGCACATACTTTTTACCATTGATGCTTTGAATTCTCATAGGACCGCAAAGATCGATATGAAGTAGATGTAGAGGACGTTCGGTATTGAACTCTGCCTTTAGCTTATGAGAAGCTTTCTTCAGTTTGCTCATCTCACATGCACTACATACATGATCTTTATGAAACTTCGGTTATGGGATTCCTTTGACTAAGTTGTCACAAACCAACTTGTTTAGATACTTGAAATTCAAGTGTGAAAGTCGTCGATGCCATAACAAATTTTCCTTCAAGGAAGCCTTGGATATCAAGCAGACATCAGTATCCACTTGTGTATTTGATAGGTCAATCGTGTA
>NC_037532.1:19122427-19124038 GCF_001531365.2 Cynara cardunculus var. scolymus
CTCAGGTTTCCCCCTTTACTTGCTATATATTCTTTTCTTACAACCAGAGCCTCTGGTTCTAAAGACCAGAGCCTCTGGCTTTAGATTCTTTGAAAGCAAGTCTTAACCATTTTCCCTTCATACTCCCTTTCATAGTTTTTCCAACCAGAGCCTCTGGTTCTAAAGACCAGAGCCTCTGGCTTCAAAGTCTATGTCACCAGAGCCCCTCTGGTCTCAAAGACAATTCTTTTTCCTTGTTCATAACACTCATTGCCTTCTCAACTAGAGCCTCTGGTTCTAAAGACCAGAGCCTCTGGTTTCATTGTCCTTGAGTTTTTAAAAAACCCATAAACCATGCCTCTCAACCAGAGCCTATGGTTCTAAAGACCAGAGCCTCTGGGTTTGTTCTCTTTGCAATCCTTTCTTGGCATATGCTTCTCTCAACCAGAGCCTCTGGTTGTATAGACCAGAGCCTCTGTCTCCTAAACTTCTCATATTTTATCTAAGTGAAGGGGAGTCTTTAATTTTAATCCATATGCATCATTTGAGGGGGAGCAAAAGTTTACTTTTGTAAACTTGCATTTTCCATCCAGAGCYTCTGGTTCTACTATCCAGAGCCTCTGGTCACATAAAATGCAATATATAAATATAATACCAGTTCTCCTCTGGTTTTATAAAATGGATTGCCATACTTCACCAGAGCCTCTGGTTTGTTAACCAAAGTCTCTACATCATGGAAATCCAACATCACTTCTTGTCTTCATCGACATTACAACTAGAATTCCTCTGGTTCCACACCCACTCTGTCATGCATAACCAGAGCTCCTCTGGTTCCATGAAAATACATTTTACACTAAAACTCATCTTAATTGAAAACCATTTTCAAGATTATACAAAATTGCAGCTTTTGTGACTAAAAACTATACAACAAGGGTTTTTAGAAGACCAAAACTTCGTAATTAGTATTGATCTTACAATTAGATGAGATTTTGAATAATTTTTTTTGGGAAACGTCTTCACCAAGATATTATTTGGAATAACTCTTCATTTCAAATAATTCATGACGTCACTCAAACCACGCGCCTGACACCATACAGGCTGTCCCCCATGAGCCGTTTCAATCTTTTCCCTCCCTTACCCCAGGCTGACACGTGTCCACTACATTAATGGCATGTCCTATCCAGACGGCTCACGTTCATCCAATAAAACCCATTTTCATGATTATTATATAATAATAATCGAAGAAACGTTTCCCTTACCACTCCACTCCACTCCTACCCCACCCGTCTTCCCCATAAATACCCGTCTTCCCCATTCTTACCTCCTTTACGCCTTCAAAAACTACAACAAACTCCGACAAACTCAAAATCTGCAACTTCATCAAAAATGGCCTCCTCCGCTTCTGACGAATCCAACAACAATGAAAGCCGAATCCAATCCACCGGCGCCGACAGCCGCGCAATCGTCTTCTTGCCCATGAAACCCAACTACCACATGATTGAACTGCGCAACACCCTCTTTGATGACCGGTTTGCGATAATGATTGAGTTCATCAAAAACTGTATCCTTCTCCCTGCCTTAACTCTAGTGAACCCAAACGTACCCTTAAAGTACGTTCAACAATACTGGCAG
>NC_037532.1:19124878-19126383 GCF_001531365.2 Cynara cardunculus var. scolymus
CGGTTCCCTCGACCAAGGAAATCTCAACATAATGACAATTATGTATGGGCTTTTCTTCAACCTCAATCTCGACTATGCCTTCCACATCTACAACGAGATTCACGCGGCCGTAATCAAAAAGTGCAAACTTCAAGCCGCAGGAAAGCCACTATCTGCTGTCCTCTTTCCCCGCTTCCTTGCTCTTTTAATTGGGGATGCGATGGTACAACACGGACTACCTGCTGTGGAGCCTTTCACCCCAAACTACAAGATGCAAGGACATCACTGACCGCTGTCCCGGGCTATGCTCACTGTCATACCATCGACAAGTGAGATACGCCAATCCTATGAATGCTCCATGTTGTCCCAAGAACCGAGGGCAGCTACCCCGGAACACTTAGAGCTGTCCCCCCTCCAAGCGAGGGAGCACCTGCGTCATCTTCATCGGATGATGAAGATGATGATGATGATGCTAGTGCTTCCCCCGGCCTTCACCAAAATATTCCCCACCCCACTACCCAAAGGGCAACCACATCTACTACCCCTGGCGATCAAAGCCAAAGGGGTATTGAAACAGGACGACCCAGTCCCACCCTAACCCTAGCCATCACCCCTCGCTCAACAGAGAGGTGATGAAGAGACAAGCTGAGGAACCTCATATGCTGAGGAACCTCATTCTTCGGGCCTCTGGAGATGAACAAGCTGAGGAACCTCATATGCCATCACCCCTCTCTCAACAGAGAGGTGATGAAGAGACAAGAGCCCCTTCGCCTCAGGGCTCGCCACAACCCCTCACACACACAGAAGCATTCGTTGCTTCTGACATTGAACCCATAGATCGTTTAGAGCGATCTTCAATTCATGCACCACTCCCCTCGGTATTTGATTTACCAAAAGGGATACAGATCCGCTTCACTTACTCAGCCTCTGAAGCTGAGGAAGAGGAAGAGGATGTTCCAACATCATGAGATAGTTCTTCTCTCGAAGGCTACCAAGGACATGATGGAAGTCCTTCGAGGCCTACCTTTGCACAAGGCCAAGAGGGCGCCTCAAAAACAGAGGCCCAACCTGCAGCATCTGTTGCTGCAGGGGTTACCCCTTTAGCTGATCTGGTCACAAAGGCCGAGTTCCAAGCCTATGTTGATACAATGACGCGGTCCTTGGATGACCTTAAACTCCTCGTACAAGGGATTGTGGAAAACCAACCGTCACCTGATACCCCAGACCTCCACCAATCCCTTGCCATCCTCCAATGCCACCTAAACCAAATAGATACCCAAACCCAAACCAACTCATCCCGCCTCCAAATCCTCCAACAAACAGTAACCCAACAACATAATACCATATCATCCTTAGCCACCCAACGAAACCAAATACTAATCCAATCTATCGCCACCCTCACGGCTCAGGCAACTAAGGCCGATGAAAACTTAACCTACATCATTACCCAACTCCAAACCATCCTTCGCAATATTTATCAACTACCAACCTCCATCACCTCCCAAATACCTCAACCTCAACCTTCA
>NC_037532.1:19128348-19145894 GCF_001531365.2 Cynara cardunculus var. scolymus
CATGAGAAAGATAAACCCTATCTATTAGCTAGACGATTTGCTAGAAAGTAGCACTAGATAGTTATCTTCGTAATAGTCGTTTAGTATAAATAGATGATTAGGTCTATTGTAAAAATAAGGCTTTTACTCTTTGTTTTATGTTTCTGAATCTATAAAGTAAAACCTTTGAAGCTCAAAATTGTTCTTAAACTTTCTTATTTTATGCTTGAGACTTCATAACTTTCTCCATTAAATCACTATAATTTGGTTATTTATAACTAGATTATTAGTGTTATTGAGAGATCTGGGATCAACAAGATCAACATTAAGCATCTCAGCTTTTGATTTGCCATTGAGGGAATTGTAAAGATCAACCGTCAGCGTATCTAGTGCAGAAAGACTAGAAGAGGAAGAGGGTTCATTCAGGAAGCATACCTGAGTAAAAGAAGAAGATGGCTCAGAGGAGGTAGATGCTTCAGAAGATCCTTAATCAGCATCAATGGCCATCAAGCAAACATAGGCTTTATCTTCTTCGTCTGAAGATGATTCATCAGATGATTCAGCCTAGTCATGCTCTTCAGCAAAAAGGCCTTTAGCCTTTCGCTGGTTGTTCTTCATCTTCTTGTATTTCTCCTTCAGTTTTAAGTATTTTTCATCTTTGGTCCTGAAGGAGGAGGGAGCTTTAGAGGATGGCGTTGCAGTCTTCTTTGATCTGCATTCACCTACAAAATGTTTGGGCTGGTGACAATTGTAGCAGACAGCTGAAGCCTTGTCTATTCTTTTAGACTTTGGCTTCTCCCTGAAGGATAGCTGAGGAGATCTGCGGAAATTGCTCTTGCTGGCGAACCTCCTAAATGACATAGTCAGGAGTGCTGGGGACTCATCAAAATCTGTTAGATCAGATTCTGGAATGTCCTCAGAAGAATCTATCTCCGTGATGACCACGAGAGGAAGAGAAGAAACAAAAGGGGTAGAAGTTTCAACTGAAGAAGCTTCAGAGATCAAAGCTAAAGGAGAGCTTTTCATTTCCCTAGATTCCTTTACAAGATTTCTTTTCAGTTGACGAGATTGTTCATGGTTAAGCAGAATCCCATATAAAGTAGAAAGAGAAAGAATGGACATGTCATTTGACATCTTGAGACACATGGAAAAGGTGTCCCAAGACTCAGGAAGGCATTCTAGAAACTTAGTCAAGGTTTCAGAATTAGAATATTCCCTGCCGACAGCCCTAAGATCAATAAGAAGGCAATTACATCTTTGATGTACTTCAAACAGCGTTTCAGACTTTCCACAGAGAAAGCTTTCATACTGTCTTACTAGATTGATCTTTCTAGTCTCCTGAACCTGAGTGGTTCCTTCATATTAGACACAAAGTGTATCCCATACGGATTTAGAAGTTTTGAGTTTTCATCACTGAGTGATAGATCTCATCAGGAAGAGACATAGCTATTATAGATCGAGCACGCGTGTCTATAGCTATCTTCTTCTTGTCCTCATCGCTCCACTGATGTGGAAGCTTTGGAATCTGCCGTTCAGGAATCATGGCAGTCGTAGCTGTTGCTGGAACAGCCGAAGCAATAGCAAATCGAATATATGGTCCATTTTCTATATAATATGGAATCTCAGGATCCACACCTTCCAGAAAGAGGGACATCCGGTTCTTCTAGAGACTAAAGTTGTCACAGACAAACCGGGGAGGTTTGGCAAGAGAGCCATTATCTTGTGTGTGTGTTTGCAATTTGTAAAACCATTTGTAAGCAGTAAAATTATCTAAGAAGAGTTAAACTAATGCAGAAAAAAGCCAAACACAAAGTAAGAGGGAAAACACTGCTCTGATACCACTTGTTGGTCCCTCAAGGGTCTACAAGAAGAGAAATAGTTTGTAGAAGAAGTAGGGGGGGTGAATACAAACACAGTATTTTTAAATTTAAAATATATATTGAGAGAGAAGATCAATACAGATTTTACAAGATTGTTTGCGGAAAGATAAGGTAATAAAAACCTATCTAAACAATCTTTGGTTAGACACAATGCTTTAGCAATTACAAGAAAAGAAGTTGTTAAAAGAAAGATCCTTTACTTAAGCTAGAAGATGCTTGAAATAAGAATAAGGTTAGAGAGAGAGATGCGCACTCTCTACATGGAGAAGAAACACTTCTATTTATACCCAGTGCATTAAATGTCCATTTAATACAATATGATAGGTTTAGAGTACCTGTCAAGTTTTAAGAGAAAGGCTTGTCCTTTGCTATAGTGAATAGTATGAAAGCACTATTTTTGAGCAGACATCCTTACCTAAAGTTGGTGCACAAAGAGTCGACTAGTCGGCTCTGTACCGTACTAACTTTTGTAAGGGTATGGGTTTTGTCCTTTGTGTGCATAAGGACAAGACAACAACAATCGTGCTAAGCAAGCTTCCTTTGATCGCTGAATGCTGGAATGACCTGAAGGTCTCATCATCATTCACTGAAGACAGGCTTGTAATCACTTAATACCGCTTCAGATCACGTACTTGCCGGTCTCTAATCTTCAGTTTCAGTCTTCGACGTTTGCTGAAGGTTCTTTGGTGTGAGTGTTGTCTTCTTGAAGTATTGCTGTTTCTGATAGATTTACAATACAAGTTCTTCAGCGATCACTGAACATACTCAGTGAAGATCGCTGGAACTGAAAATACAGAAACACAAATACAACGTGAAAGAGAAAAGGGATTATCATCAAATCACTGAGAGAGAGGATCAACAGATGCATTTGACTTAACTTGGGATATTCTTGTAGATTTTGAAATATCTGACTTACCCAATTTAAATGAACCAGTTGTCCCGATTCTTCAAGTTACACAACTTTCTGGACCATCTGAAGCTGGTTGTTCAACATCAAATGTTGTTCGTCCTGAAAAATGTTGAAGTTAATGAATTGGAGCCTGTTCAAGCTGAAGCACATACTCAATCTGAATTTGTTCAACCCGTTATTGATCAATCTGAATCTGCTTTACCTACTGATGAAGTTGAACACTCAAAAGTTGAAGTTGAAATTCAAGCTATAACCGACGAGTATGATGATCAGAACAACTTAATTGATGTTCAAACCTTACCTTGTACTCACAAGTGAACTAAAGATCATCTTCCGATGCAGATTATTGGTAATGTGAATTCTAGAGTGCAAACATGATCTGCTACTGTGAATGAGTGTCTTTTCGTAAACTTTCTTAGTACTATAGAGCCAAAGAAGCCATCTGACGCATTGCAAGATCCTGATTGATTAATTCTATGCAAGATGAACTTCGAGAATTTGAAAGAAACCAAGTTTGAAGACTTGTACTGAGACCTAAGGATAAATAAATTATTGGTACAAATGGGTCTTCTGAAACAAGAAAGACGAAATGGGAATTGTTGAGAGAAACAAATCTAGATTGGTTGCAAAAGGGTATTGTCAACAAGAAGAAATTGATTATGATGAAACCTTTTCTCTAGTTGCTCGCATTGAAGCTATTAGAATATTTTTAACGTATGCGGCTCACAAGAACTTGAAGATATACCAAATGGACGTGAAATTTGCATTTTTGAATGGTATTCTTCATGAAGAGGTTTACGTGAGTCAACCAGAAGGTTTTGTTGATCCTGAAAAGCCATATCATGTCTATGTCCTAGATAAGGCATTTTATGGTTTAAAACAAGCACCTAGGGCATGATATGATACCTTAACATAGTTCTTACTCAAGTCTGGTTTAAAGAATGGTACAATTGATACTACACTGTTTCTGAAAAAAGCAAGGTAAGCATCTGATCTTGATATATTTTTATGTTGACGTTATTATTTTTGGTTTTACAAATTTTAAGATTTGCAAGAACTTTTCAGACATCATGCAATCTAATTTTTTTTTCTTGGTCTTCAAGTAAAACAACTCCCCAATGGCATATTCATAAATCAATCTAAATATGTCAAATATATTTTTAAAAAGTTCAATATGTCTGAATGTTCTTCAATAAAGACTCCCATGGCTACTGGAACTTTATTAAATGCAAATTTATCTGGTAAATTTGTAGATCAACAAAATTACCGTGCCATGATTGGATTTTTATTATACTTAACGTCAAGTAGACCAGATATAATGTTTGCAACATGATTTTGTGTAAGATATTAGACTAATAAAAAAAAGTCAGACCTTTCTGCGGTCAAAAAAATCTTAAGATACTTCAAATGCACACCAAATCCTGGCCATTGGTATCCGAAAGATTTTGGTTTTGAGCTAACTGATTTTATAGATTTTGACCATGCAGGCTGTAAGCTGGATAGAAAGACCACATATGGATCATGTCAGTTCTTAGGTGACAAGCTAGTCAGTTAGACTTCTAAGAAGCGGAACTGTGTTTCAACTTCTACTGCATAGACAGAATATGTCGCAACAACCATTTATTGTTCACAAGTGCTTTGGATGAAGACACATCAACAAGACTACGAGTACACTTTCAATAAAGTCCCTATCAACTGTGATTCCAAGAGCGCTATTGCTATACCACCTAATCCAGTTCAACACTTTAAGACCAAACACATCGATATCATGTATCACTTTATCAATGATAATGTTGAAAAAGAATCAATTGAAATGCACTTTATACAAACAGATTTCCAACTTGTTGATATTTTTACAAAACCACTCGATGAGAAAAGGTTTCCATTTTTAGTAAGAAAGCTTGGAATGCTAAATCTGTTTGTATGAAGATCTGATCAATATGTTGAGAGAGAGTCTAAGTGTAATTTTGAATCTGATCTTTACTATTCTTAACTGTCAAATTTTAACCACTTGTATGAGATTTGAGTTGTATTTTCAAGGTGGAGCACATAAAAAATCCTTATCTGATCTGATCTTATTCTCATGTATATGTTTCTAATCTTTATCTTCATATGCTTAGAAGAAAGACAACTTCTAGGTATATGAAAATGTTTTCTTAAATGTTTAAACCACTTCTTTGAACTCAAAAAGATTTTATTATTCTATGAAGTGTGATTTTAAATGATTTTTTTTACTTTTTGTTTGTAACGAGTACTAGTGATGGCCAAATGGGCCTGGCCTGGCCCGTAACCGTCGAAGGACTGGAACCAACAGCGGACCGATTGAGGACCACCGGTTATGATCCGGTTACGATATTTGGAGTTTTCTAGGACCGAAACTGACCGGGACCGGTTATGGGACCAGCCCGGGCCGGGCATGGTCAACGAAAGTCAACGAAGTCAAACTAGCCGTGAGAAGTAAAACTAGCCGTTAGGGATAGTCAAACTAGCCGTTAGGGACGATTTTTGGCCCTTTTTTCATCTTCTTTGCTACCAAATGAGTATAAATATGCATGGGAGTTCCAAGTAAACATACTAACTCATCTCATCTTCCAAAAACGCAAAAAACGCTCTCAATTCTCGGTTTTTCGCTCCATTTTGTGAATTCGCTACGTATTAGTTTCTCGTTTCCACTTCAAAATTCTCGTTTCTTTCTCTCTTTTACTTACGAAATGGCTGGTGAACAACCAACAAATGAACAAATTGCCCAAGTTCTCATCGAACACAGACGAAAGGTCGAGATTTGGAATCACTACAACTTCGTGGTTCTCACGACCGGAAAATGAAAGGCACAATGCAAATTGTGTCAAGCTCTCCTTACGGCGGAAGGAAATTCTACGTTAAAGTGGCACACCAAAAAAACGTGCCTGGGCTTGAGGTTGGGGGGCAATTCAAGCCAACTGATACTTGACACCCAAGGTCAAATATGGTCCTATGATGCCGAGTTGAACCAACAAATGACAAAACAATGTGTTATTCAAGTCGGGTTGCCTTTCGGACATTTCGTCAACCCTCACCTTACGAAGTTGATACAAAAGACGCTACAACCACGATACAAGCCGGTAAGTCGTCAAATCCTTAGACGTGATGCTATAAAAATGTGGGAAATGTGTCAGTCTGAAATGCAACAAATGTTTTCCGCTTTGCCTAACAATATTTCTTTAACTTGTGATGTATGGAGTGCACCATATGGAATGCCGGTTTGGTATATATGCATAAAGGCACATTGGGTTGAGCCTACAAGATGACATTTATTCAAACGTGTAATCGCGATTGAACCGTTTGGTGCGCTACATTCGGTTGCACATCAATTTTCGATTATTAAAAAAATGTCTTGCATTTTATAATTTAACAGCTAAAATAATTAGTATTTCATTTGATAACGCTAGTAATAACAATTCTTGTGTGGAAAAATTAAAATGTCATTTGACACCTATTTTAGACGGTAAATTATTTTATACACGTTGTTATGCAAATATAATAAATTTAGCCGTTCAAGACGGTTTAAATACTTGTAAACTCGTAATAGATAAGTTTAGACTTACGTTGTGGCGAATTTTCACAAAAAGTAAAAAAATGAATGCGGCCTATAAAAAGTATTGCGAGGACGTCGGTTTTAGAGCTTTGGGATCGAGGTTCGATATGTCCGTTCATTGGAACTCGACATATTTTATGATCGAAAATTTGTTAAAACAAAAAAAATTATATTTTTTGCTTTTTATAGACACCATTACCCGCAAAATTCTATTGGAAATCTTGATTGAGCCGTGCTTGAAGGATTGTACGATATTTTAGGCGATTTTAAAAATGCGACAACACTTTTATCGGGAATTTATTGTCCAACAAGCTCTTTAGTTTTAAACCAAATATGTATTTTGGCAAGTAAAATTGCCCAATACGAAGACCATCACGATTGGGGAAAGTTGATGTCTTGCATGAAAAAGAAATTGTTAAAATATTTTATGGGCATCCCATTTGCTTTTCTTTGTGCTGCGGCGTTAAACCCGTATTTAAATATTGTTGGTGTTGAAGTTTTAATTACACAAATATGTGTGGCTTTTGGTTTGGATACCGCTACGGATAATTCTTTTTCAATGGAACAAAAACGTTTATTTAATCGCAATTTTCAAGATTTATTTGATCATTACAAACATTTTTACAGAGGAGGAAACCAACCACAAACATCTTCCTCACGTGGTTTTGCGGGTTCTAGTTCTTCTTCTAGTGGTCATCGACAAAGTTGTAAAGAGTAGATGACTAATTTAAAAAACGAGGTTTTAAACGAATCAAGTAAAAAAAGTCGATATGATAACGATTTGGGTGAACTAAATATGTATGTGCATACTAACTTTATGGCCGCATGTCCCGCAAATGATGTCGAAGATTTTGAAAAAATTAATTTATTAGATTTTTGGAAACAAAAAAACCTCAATTCCCGATTTTGGCATGCATTGCACGTGATGTACTAACAATCCAAACTAGTATTGTAGCTTCGGAGTCTGCTTTTTCTCTTAGTGGCTGGATAATTTCGATACGTCGGACAAGACTAAGGCCGGAGTTCGTGGAGTGTTGCTTCTGCTTGAAGGATTATTTGGATAGCGTTGATATGATTCAACACACGTTATCGTTAGAGATGGAGATTGAAACGGTGGAAGAAAATCTGGAAGAAAATGAAATCTCCATGGGACTAAGCACGCCACCAACTACCGATACTGAAAGCACTTACTCACAATATGACGATGATGAGGAACTCAACATTGATGACCTTGAAGACCAAGAGGCTATTAGAAGAATTCAAGAGACTGGAACTCTTCAAGTCAATCCGACATGGGATAGAGATGAAGATTAACAAATAAATGTATATTCAAATAATTTTATAGTTTTATTTTTGTAAAACAATGTAATTTTAATCATAATAAAACATATTTTTAAAGTGTATTTGAATGACCCGTATTTTTAAAGTGTATTCTTAAACGTATTTATAATAATACATATTTATAAACATATATATATATATATATATATGTTAGGACTGAATTTCAGTATTAAATTGTATTCGTCTTGAAAGTTTATAACTGTATAGTTAGCGTGTTTGATTTTGTAAGTCAGTTTGACTTTGACTAGAAGGGTTCTTTATTTGACCCAATATAAGCTTTGTCTTCTAGTGTAATTGTGTAGGAGAGCTTCGTTGTAATAATACGTTCATAATAGAAGGTTTGACTATTTGACAAATTCTCTCAACTCCTTTCAAAGTGTTCTTAATGTTTATCTTGAAGATTGCCATGATTCTATGAAGATTATAGAAGATTGATCATATTATGGAATCACAATTGGTATTAGAGCAGGTTATGCAAAGAAATCAGGAGAATAAATCACTGATTTGAAGAATTTTTTGAAGGAAATTTTCTGGAGTTTATCGTGTTCATCTTATGTCTTCATATTCTTAATAGTTTGATCCGAATTTTTTTCAAATCTTTGTGTTTTGGTGTTAAAAACGTGATCAAAGTGCGCATTTTTGGATCGTGAATCTTTGTTATTTACAAGTTTTTGTGTTTTGATCATCGGTTTTCAAAATTTGCTCAAATTTGTGGATTTTAAATTTTTTTGTGTTCTTAAAAAGTTTTCAAAAAGTTAGTTTTTGATCCAAAATTTTGTTAAAAGGTTGAGTTTTTGTTGAGTTTTGATAGATTTCTGGCTTAACCAAATTTCATATCTTTGTCAAGTTTTGAGTTTTAATCGCATAAGGATGCCTTATATCGCTTAACCTTTCATCTAGTTCAAGTCTTTCTTGCTCCCAGCCTTAGCCGGATTTCAAGTTAAAATCGGACACAGGCCCAACCAAATTTGGCTACCTCTCTCAACATCTTACCCGTATTCATCACTAACTCGCACAATACGTCATCCGTATTTGTTCTAAATTGTTCATTGATACATCCGGTTTAACACTTGGCCATTTTTCTCGCATCCGGATTTGTGATCTACGGATACAAGCTTGACCGTATTAGTCTTTCATCGCTCACCAGACCAGCCGAGTTTAACCATCCTAGCATACTTTGGTCCCGACTTACTTGCTTCTCCCATCTGGAGTATAATATCCTCGGTCACAGGCTTGACCGGATTCAAGCCTTACCTTGCACGCCCCTGATCCGTGTTCTGCCTTAGTCGCGATCTTGAATCCCTCGCATCCATACCCGGACACAGCCTTGTCCGGATCGGTTTCCTCGTGTCTGACTTAGCTTCCTCGGCCAAGACTTAGTCGCTCCCTCGCATCACCCGTATATCTTCCTCGGACAAAAACTTAGTCGCGTTTTCTTGTTTCCCGCATCTATATCCGGACAACTAGTCATCCAGATTGCACATTCATCGGCCAGCGACTTAGATTCTCGCCGCCTATCTTGTTACCTCGGACAAAGGTGTTGGTTGCGATTTGCTTCTACTCGGATAACCCCGTGTCCGGATTAAACTTCCTCGGCAACGACTTGTTTTAGTCGCTCAACCTCGTGTCCGGATTTGTTTTCTCGACAAATACTTAGTCGCGATTTGCCATCCTCGGACACAAGGCTGTCCGGTTTGTGTGTTTCTCGGCCAGCGATCACCCCAACTCCACATCTTCCCGTGTCCGAGCTTCACCATCTTCGATCAAAGCTTCATCCGGTTTACACAACCTCGGCCAGCGATTACATTTTTCCCATGTCCGGATGGGACTCAACCGTATACAACTTTGGTCGCGATTTTCCTTAACCCCGCACAACCCCGCATCCGATCTTGATCATCCTCGTATTTTTTTTCCTTAAGACTTGGTTAAATTATGTTGTTTTGTCTGATTTTAAAGCATTTTTTATTTGTTTTTCACCGTTTTATCTGATTTTCACCAATTTACTGTTTTTTTAGAAGATTTAACTGTTTTGAATTGTCTTGTGTCGTGTAAACTGTTTTTGATCAGTTTTAACTGTTTTTAACTATTTTTAACAGTTTTGACGGTGTTTACTGATTTTTAACTGTTTTCACTGATTTTCTATTTTTCTGAAGAGTTTTTGAATTTTTCTAAAATTTTTGAGCTTACTGATTTTATCTGAAAGACTTTATTGGTTTGTGATTTCTTTGACTGATTTCATTCATTGCATTAGATTCTTTGGTCAATCGTTGAATTTTCAAATGGCAACTTTTTACGTGAGGGAATACAAAGAGCTAAAAGAGAAATACGATAAATTAAATTCAGAGTTTAACAAGAATATATCTTGGACCATACGGTTAACTGATTGTAATGAAAGAGAGAAGGAAGAGAAGAAAGTTTTGCAAGAAAAGCTGAATAATCTCATGAAGAATGTTTCTKATTCACAAGAGACTATAAGACTGAACAAAGAGATTGAAGAACTTAATGTAAAATTAAATTTCGCAAAAGAAGATTCAACTGAAGAATTAAAAGTTTGGATTAAATCAAACAAAGATTTGTTTAGCAAACTTGTTGATCCTCTCTCACAGTAATTTGATGATAATCCCTTTTCACTTACGGTACAGAGCCGACTAGTCGACTATATTGTCCACCAACTTTAGGTAAGGATGTCTGCCTATGAATAGTGCTTTTTGTACTATTTACAATGGCAAAGGACAAGCTTTCCTCTTAAGGCTTGACACGCACTCTAAATTAAATGTTCATTTAATGCACTAGGTATAAACAGAAGTGTTTCTTCTCCATGCAGAGTGCGCGCAACTCACTCTCTAAACCTAATTCTTACTTCAAGCATTTTCTATCTTAAGTAAAGGATCTTCTCTTTACATCATTTTATTTTCTCATTTGCTAAGAACTCGTGTATAACTAAAGATTGTTTAGATAAGTTTTTCTTACTTTATCTTTCCACAAACAATCTTGTAAAATCTGTATTGATCTTCTTTATCAATATATATTTTAAATTTGAAAATATTGTGTTTGTATTCATCCCCCCTTCTATAAACTATTGTACTTATCTTGTAGACCCTCATGGGACTAACACGTGGTATCAGAGCAGTGTTTTCTTCTCTCTATTTGTTTAGCTATTTTTTGTATTAGTTTATCTCTTTTCTTAGATAACTTTATCGCTTACAAATGGATTTACAACTTACAAACACACACACACAAAAGACAATGGCTCTCTTGCCAAACCTCCCCAGTTTGTTCGTGACAATTTTAGTCTCTGGAAGAACTGGGTGTCCCTCTTTCTTGAAGGTGTGGATCCTAAAATTCCACATTACATAGAAAATGGACCATATATTCCATTTCCTATTTCTTCGGCTGTTCCAGCAAGAGCTACGACTGCCGCGATTCCTGAACGGCAGATTCCAAAGCTCCCACATCAATGGAGCGATGAAGACAAGAAGAAAATAGCTATAGACACGCGTGCTCGGTCTATAATAGCTATGTCTCTTCCTGATGAGATTTATCACCCAGTGATGAAGCTCAAAACCTCTAAATCCATGTGGGACACACTTTGTGTCCAATATGAAGGAACCACTCAGGTTCAAGAGACCAGAAAGATCAATCTAGTAAGACAGTATGAAAGCTTTCTCTGTGGAAAGTCTGAGATGCTGCCCGAAGTACATCAAAGATTTAACTACCTCCTTATTGATCTTAGGGCTGTTGGCAGGAAATATTCCAATTCTGAAACTTTAACCAAGTTTCTGGAATGTATTCCTGAGTCTTGGGACACCTTTTCCATATGTCTCAGTATGTCCAATGACATTTCCACTCTTTCTCTTTCTACTTTATACGGGATTCTGCTTAACCATGAATAATCTCGTCAACTGAAGAAGATTCTTGTAAAAGATTCCAGGGAAATGAAAAGCTCTCCTTTAGCTTTGATCTCTGAAGCTTATTCAGCTGAAACTTCTTCTACCCCTTCTGTCTTTTCTCTTCCTCCTGTTGTTATCATAGAGATAGACTCTTCTATCTCTGAGGATATTCTAGAATCTGATTAAATAGATTTTGATGAGTGCCTGGCACTCCTGACTAAGTTTTTCAGGAGGTTTGCCAGTAAAAGCAATTTTCGCAGATCTCCTCAGCTGTCCCTTAGGGAAAAGCCAAAGTCTGAAAGAATAGACAAGGCTTTAGGTGTCTGCTACAGCTGTCACCGGCCCAAACACTTTGCAGGTGATTGCAGATTGAAGAAGACTGCGACACCATCCTTCAAAGCTCCTTCCTCCTTCAGGACAAACGATGAAAAGTACTTAAAACTGAAGGAGAAGTACAAGAAGATGAAGAACAATCAGCATAAGGCTAAAGGCCTTGTCACTGAAGAGCACAACTAGGCTGAGTCATCTAATGAATCATCTTCAAATGAAGAGGATACAGCCTATATCTGCTTGATGGCCATATATGCAGATGAAGGTTCTTCAAAAGCATCTACTTCTTCTGAGCCACCACCTCTTCTATTTCTCAGGTATGTTCCTTGAATGAACCCTCTTCTTCTTCCAGTCTTTCTGCACTGGATACATTGACGGTTGACCTTTGCAATGCCCTCAATGGCAAATCGAAAGTAGAAATTCTTAACGTTGATCTTCAAGGGAAATTAAAGATTTGCCATTCTAAGATCGAAGAACTGACCTCTATCGAGAAAAATCTTAAAGATCAGGTTATTGTAAACCAAGCCATCACTGTTGAACGTGAGAAGGCTATAGCTGAGCGTGAGCGAGCAATAGCTGAACTCAAGGCTGAGAAAGCTACCATTGAAGGGTGGTGCAAAGCTTCCATCAAGGCCTCTAAGATTATTAATGCTCAAATCCCCGCCAAGGTAACGACTGGTCTAGGATTCTCCTATGATCAGGAAGAACGTGTTACAGACAGGTCCATGCTTAAATTTGGCACTTTCGTCTCTTTTATTCCTAACACTTCTTCCTCTCAGTCTTCTTGGTTTACTGAGAGTCATCTTGAAGGAACTCCTTCGATTTCTCGGTGCAAAGACAAAGGTAAATCTGTTGTCATCCCTTCCCAAGAAGTTTAACAAGTCAAATAGATCAAGGACTATTCCTTCAGCTTGTAAAGCTTCTTCCTCTTCAAGGACTAGGAAATCTGAACCCTTTCAGAAATCCAAGTCATAGCTAAAGGTGAACTTTTCACCTAAGGAATCCAATTCCTCAAAGGTTCCTCCTAGAACCAATGAGAAGGGAATCCTTGGAGCTAGTCCCGCTTCTAGTCTGATACTTCCTGGCCCTAAAGCTACTCTCATCTTTAGGAAGTGTAAACACTATGGTGAGAAAACACATATTGCCAACAAGTGTCCTTCTGCCACCAAATCTGGTTCAGCAGCTAAGGGCAAGAAAGTAGCCAAGGCTAAGAAATCAACCAAGGTGAAATCATCCACAAAGGCTGAACAAGCAACCAAGGTGAAGAAAACCGCTGAAGCCTCTTCTTCAGGCTTAGTGAAGACAACTCCTGCTGAAAAATCTTTAGCTTCTGACGTTGTTGTTCCTCCTACTGAAGCCTCTTCGTCAGGCTCAGTGAAAACTTCCACTGAAACTACTTTAGTAGTGTCAGAGGTTGTTCCTTTCTCCACTCAAACCTCTTCAGGTTTGGTGATGCCATCTACTGATGCTGATTCTTTAGCTATAGTGGATGAAGCCTCTAACAAAGCTGGACCCCAATAGCTGGGTACCAATAGCATTTTTAATATGTTCCTTGTGCAGGATGTCAAAGGTATATGGTATCTTGATAGCGGATGTTCAAGACATATGACTGGAGAAAAATCCTATATAACTCATTTCAAGGAAGAAAGATGACCTTCTGTAACCTTTGGAGGTAACGAAAAAGGATATACTAAAGGTTTTGGTATAGTAACCAATGGTATACTAAAGCACAATCTTCTTAGCATCAGTCAACTGTGTGATAAATATTATACAGTTAAATTCTCGAAGAATTCATGTCACGTTTTTGACAAAGATGATAAGGTTGCCCTAACCGGTTCTTGCCTAGAGAATGTGTACATCATCAATATGAAATCCTCTCTCACTGAGAATAGCTGCTTCTTCTCTAAAGCCTCGTCAGACATCAACTGGCTATGGCACAAACGGCTTTCTCATCTCAACTTCAAGACACTCAGTGAGCTGTCAATAAATGATCTTGTCACTGGTCTTCCTTAACTTTCTTTTGCAAAGGAATCTCTTTGCTCAGCATGTGCAAAAAGAAAACACACAAGAGCTAGCTTCAAGTCTAAGAAAATCTCTTCAGTGATTGCACCTCTTCAGCTATTGCATATGGATCTCTTTGGTCCAGTCAATGTGCAATCCCTAGCTGGAAAGAAGTTTACACTCATCATGGTTGATGAGTATGCCAGATACACTTGGGTTTTCTTTCTCAGATCCAAAGATGAAGCACCTGAGGAAATCATTTTGTTCATCAAGAAGATAGAGGTACTAAACAATGTTAAAGTACGATCTATTAGAAGTGACCATGGCACTAAATTCAAAAACAGTACTATGGATAACTTCTTTGAGGACAAGGGAATATCTCACAACTTTTCTTCAGTGAGAACTCCTCAACAGAATGGGGTCGCTGAAAGAAGAAATCAAACAATCATTGAGGCTGCTCGATCAATGCTCAGCGAATCCCATCTCCCTACTCAATTCTGGGCTGAAGCTGTTAACACCACTTGTTAACTCAAAATCAATCGCTGATCGTGAAAAGATTCAAGAAGACGGCCTATGAACTCTTCCATGGACGAAAGCCTTCTATAAGCTTTCTTCACATATTTGGTTGTACTTGTTACATTCTCAACAATCGCGACCAACTTGGAAAGTTCGATCCCAAAACTGATGAAGGAATCTTTCTTGGATATTCTTCAGTATCCAAAGCCTTCAGAGTATTCAATAAACGAAGACATACGATAGAGGAATTTATTCATGTCACCTTTGACGAATCTCAATCAGCTAATTCAAAACCCATCTTAAATGATTAGGATGAATTAGAAAACTGGATGTTCTCTCACTATGGACAACCTGAAGCTTCCTACAGTGCTCCTCTCAACACTGAATCTCCTAAACCTGAAGATGATCCTCTCATCATTCCAGTTACAGCTAGTCACTCCAACGTATCTTCTTCAGAGATCGCTGCAGTGCCCATTAGTTGTATTCCTCCTTCTACTTCAAACCCTGATCAATCAGTAAATGAAATGCCTTCAGTTTCTGAACCCGTTTCAGTTGTTGAATCTGAGGCTCCTTTGGCGATAATCCCTATTGCTGAAGATACTGCTGCTGAAGCCTCATCTTCTGTTCCTGAACTTGCTTATTCAGACGAAATACCTTTACCGGCTTAGCAATGGACTAAAGACCATCTAGTTCATCAAATCCTTGGTGATCCAGATGTAGGTATCAAGACACGTCGTGGTTTGGGTAATATCTGTCTCTTTGTCAAATTTCTTTCTTTAGTTGAACCCAAGAAAATCAATGATGCTATCTCTGACCCTAGTTGGGTCATTGCCATGCAAGAGAAGCTCATTGAGTTTGATAGAAACAAAGTCTGGTACCTTGTCCCACGTCCATCTGAGAAATCAGTGATAGGCACTAAATGGGTCTATCGCAATAAGTTGGATGAAGGTGGTGTGGTAACCCGTAACAAGGCTCGGCTTGTTGCTCATGGTTATAGACAAGAAGAAGGAAACGACTAAGACGAGACCTTCGCACCAGTGGCTAGACTCGAAGCAATTCGACTCTTTCTAGCCTTTGCTGCCCATGGAGACTTCAAAGTCTTTCAAATAGATGTAAAAACGCTTTCCTAAGTGGGAAACTTCAAGAAGTTATGTTGAACAACCTCCAGGGTTCCTTGACCCTAAGTATCCAAACCATGTCTAGAGGTTGGGTAAAGCTCTTTATGGGTTAAAGCAGGTTCCTCGTGCCTGGTATGATACCCTTTCATCTTTTCTCATCTCTGAGAAATTCTCTCGTGGAAAGATTGACCAGACCTTATTTCTTAGGAAAGTTAAAGGTTACATCATTCTCGTCCAAATTTATGTCGATGATATTATTTTTGGTTCCAGTAATCCCTCTTTATGTTTTCATTTCGCTGAACGCATGAAGAAAGAATATCAGATGAGCATGATGGGAGAACTAACATTCTTTCTAGGTCTCCAGATCAAACAAATAGATAAAGATATCTTTATCAACCAAAGTAAGTATGTTCGAGACATGCTGAAAAAGTTTGATCTATCCAACAGTTCATCTATGAAGACTCCAATGGCTCCTCCACTCTCTCTCAACAAGGATCCAAATGTAAAGCATGTAAACGTTACTGTTTATAGAGGAATGATCGGCTCCCTACTGTATATAACAGCTAGCCGACCCGATATCATGTACTCCACTTGTTTATGTGCAAGATATCAAGGTGAACCAAAGGAATCCCATCTGATTGTTGTCAAATGCATATTCAGATACCTTAAGGGAACTCCTAACATGGGTCTTTGGTACTCTAAAGGTTCAGGTTTTGACCTAATAGGTTATTCGGATAGTGATTTTGCAGGTTGCAAAAGTGATAGGAAAAGCACCACTGGAGGCTGTCAGCTTCTAGGTGGAAAGTTAGTGAGCTAGACAAACAAAAAGCAAAATTATGTGTCCACATCAACAGCTGAAGCTGAGTACGTAGCCACTGGTAGTTGTTGTGCCTAAATTCTTTAGATGAAAAACAAGCAGTTGGACTACGATCTTCAGTTTTCAAAAGTTCATATCTTTTGTGATAGCACTAGTGCTATTGCTATTGCAAACAACCCTGTACTTCACTCCAAGACCAAACATATCGAGATCTGATATCATTTTATCATAGATTATGTTATGAACGGTGATATTGAACTTCACTTCGTTCCAACTGAGTATCAACTCGCTGACCTTTTCACCAAACCTCTTGATGAGACAAGATTTAACATCTTGATCAGCGAATTGGGGATGTTAAATACTGAAGATTAATCTTCAGCTAGTAAGCATCACTCAGTAAGTGAAATGATTCAGTGCTCTATCTCTGACACTGAACTCTTGAGTAAATATATATTTTCTCTCTCAGGTATGATTACTCTTCTCTTTTCTTCAAAACTAAAACTCTCACTGAAGCTTTTCTTATTCAGTGACTAAAGTTTTAAAAGTTGGTTTAAGTGACTCTCTTATCACTGACCATATCTAAGTATATCATTATACTTCTCTTAAAAATCAAAATGATCACTAAACCTTTTCTCTTTCAGTGATTAATTTTTTTTAAATGCCAGTCTCAGTGATTCTCTTATCATTGACACTGATGCCTTAAAACCCTCACTGGATATTTTTTTTCAATGCTAAAATGTTTTAAACGGTCTTATCAGTGTTTTGTTAAACGCTGTATGACTCTTCGTTTTCTTAAAACCTTTTTGTTTTTAAAAGAAAATAGAAAATGAACCGTCTTAATGACGACATTCTCTATTTACTATGCGCAATGCTTTGAGATTCGTAAAAGGTTATGTCATTATGCTACCTCATTTAATGCCATCCAATCATGGATGAGAATATTGTATATTTTTCATCATGACCACTGTGACACCCCAATCTCCACACATTGCCTATTACATAGAATTCATTCATAGAATACATAGATTCCCACATAGGTCCAAAATTACAAGAGTCTGTGCTACAGGTTACGATACAAATTTGCATAACTTAAAAATTTCAAAATACATGCATTTGTAAACTAGCATCGCTCTCCTCCAAAACACATCTAGATATGGTCTTCAACATTTAATCACATAAGGGAAGTAATC
>NC_037532.1:19145914-19163646 GCF_001531365.2 Cynara cardunculus var. scolymus
GGTTAGACAAAAGTCTAGTGAGATTCCCTTTTTCATGCTATGCAGGGTGAGATCACCAAAAACATTTATCAAAGAATCTCTCAATCATAATGAATAATAAAAGAATCTGCATCATGTTTAAGTCCATCGGGCCTCTTGTTCAAATTCCCATATTCAGAAAAATAATGGTTTTCCAGTCCATCGGGCTCTGGTTCCAAAGTGTACATCGGGCCTCTGGTTCCAAACCATACTTAGAATATTTTTCAATAAGCATGACCAGAGCTCCTCTGGTCTTTCTACCAGAGCTTCTGGTTAGTCGACCAGAGCCTCTGGTTCCTCGACCAGAGCTTCTAGTTGTACTTATGAAAGCCAACCAGAGCCCCTCTGGTTTGWTTTATAGAAATTTCTAAGTATAAAGGCTCTTTTGAAATATCATTTTAAAATTATCAATATAGCACTAAGCTTGCTTCTAAAAGATATAAAGCTTATTTTCAAACTAATAGTTTATAAAAGATTTGCATCATTTTAAATCAATATCCAGAATCCTCTGGTTCTATTATGAGGGTCAATCAGATCCCCTCTGGTTCCTTGCAAGGTACAACCAGAGCTCCTCTGTTTCCTCATAATCAATACTTTTACCCAAAGCATTTTTATTCACAACCAACAATCATGAACTATATTATCTCCAATCCCATAACATCATGACCATCATTTCTACTAAAGACAACATCTCTAAATCCTCAAATCACCAAGAAATGAGAACTTAAATCTGTTGTAACTTTAATAGATATCATAATAAGAGTTAGGCCASGCAGACAACGACCAACCTTATATCCTCCCAATAATCCCATTTTTATGATGTYCCACCCTTATATCCTCCCATTAATTCATATGAAGTAGTTCATCCAAAGACAGACCTCAGTCATATATGTTAGAGTGAACCTGTTCATAACTCCCAAACCAATCATGGTTTCTACATAGGTTTATACTCAAAACCTTCTATTCTCAAGATCAACCTGATCTCCCAAAACAGTTTAAAACTCTGTTTTTCTGTAAGACTCTTTCAAACTGTTTTAAAACCCAGATACTGTTTAATTCTTTTCAAAACAGTCCCAAAAATAGATTCAAACAACAACTTCTCAAAGGCTATTGTAGAACACAACTTTGTTTCATATTTATCTAGAAACAGATTCCAAAACAATAATATCATAAAAACTGCTGAAGACAGTTTATCATCTTAACCTCAAAATCAATACCAAAACTCAACAGTTGATACACAAATATATGAGAAAATTAGTTTCAAAATTACTCACCTTATCAAACAGATTTCTTGATGATAAACACACAGCAAAAGCTTTACTCTAACACAAAATCTTCAAGTACTTTTGAAGCAACAATTCTTGAAGAACACCTTATCTCACACACACAAGTTCTTTTCTAAAAAAAATGACAGTGATAAGGATAACCTTATCYAAATTTTTCTTTAAATATCCTCACCTAGGCGGTGAAAGATTTTAATAATATAAAATTGGATATGACGGTGTGGATTTTATTATTTAAAAAAACTATTTGCTTCATTACTAAGGTACCACTATCTCAATAAAATATTCATATTATCCAAACATGTATGCACTTATTTCATGTATCATGTATTGTTGCCACATTCACGCATACCATCATATAATTTATCAAATAATCACGTAAAATTTACCTTGACCCAGGTTATCTGAATCCAGGTTATAACAACTACTTTCCCGAACCGTCGTCTTTTTCCCTCTCATATTTCTTCTCTCTCCTCCTACCTAAAAATATGAGACTTCTTCTCCACATTTCCTTTTATGCTTTCAAAATTTTTAGACGAAACTCTACTAAGATCTCTCTAAAGCAAGAACTCTCTCAAATCTCCAAACACACTTCGACCTTTCTCTTTAATCTTCAAAGATCAAAATCTTCTCCTTTCTCTTTTGCTATAAGAAATGTGTTTAATATGATTAAGAACTTTGTTCTCTTAATACATTAAACTATAAAGATTATTTAATCATCTCCTTCTTGATTATAATCTTATTTCTTTATACACATTCTACTTGAAAAACCCTAAATCTTCTTTAAGGATTTTTCAAAAGAAGTTTTTATTTGTTTCAAAAACTTTTTCTATATTCTCATCCCAAAAACTCTTGGTTTATACTAACAACCTGTTTGTCCTATTTCTTATTGTTACAAATAGATGGCCGCCAAGAACGTCAACTTCTCCATCGATGAGGTATCCATCAAGGCCAACAACCACATTGCCTTGTTGGATATCCCCTCATCCAAAACGTACTACCAAGAGGCGGCTGACTTCCTCAAGCAGTCGTCATTGGATTTCGCACTCAACCATGAACCTATCTTGGTGAAAGAACTTCTACAGCAGTTCTGGTTCACTGCTGAAGTTGTTAAAGTCGAAGTCAGGCCCGGAAGTGAAGTTTGGTGTCAACACATTGAGGACAGCTCTCCGGCTTCCCAAAGGCCCCTACGATAGCGAACCAACCACTGCCGAGATCATCGAGTTCCTCGACGCCATTGGCTATCAGTGGCCAATGAAGAAGGACTCAAATGCTCCCATGAAGTCCTTGTCCAAGATTGAGAATAACATGATGTCAGCTGTCTGGCAATACCTATTCTCTCATTTCATCCAGTGCATGGGTGGAAAAACTGGAGGTCAGAACCAGGCCTCTAGGATCACCTTAACCATAGGCATATCTGCGATTCAGTGTCGTAATATAAATTATGTTGCAGTCCTTTTCGATAACCTAGTGCTCAAGCTGAACAAGCGCCAGTGAGAAAATGTGGTGCCTTACACCAGGTTCCTTTCAATGGTGTTTTCAAATATCTAAACCTTCAGGTTTTCAAGCTTGGATCTAGGATTCTGGATCATAAGTTGAGGGACAGTGATGTGGCACTAGCTTCTATTGTGTCCATCACTACCTCTTCTCCTCAGGTGGCCACAACAAGGGTAAACCCCCCCCCCCCGAGTCTAGCCAAGCCACCAAAACCCTTTCAAAGTGACCTTCTCAACCAACTCTTGGTTTTTCTTAAAGAGCCAAGAAGTCCAAAAAGGGGACAGCCACGTCAAGAAGTCCAAAAAGGGGACAACCATGTCTCTGGCTGGAGCCTCTCAAAAGGTTTCAGCTATTGAAACTAGCCTTACCCCCGAGGCGTCTTCAGTTAACCCTCCTAGCTCTTCAATGATTTCTCCCATCACTGTCGTATTAGTGGTACCTACCCCAACCGCCTTAGTGACCCAAATCACTGAAGGTGTAAATATCAACGCCGCCACCGCTGAACACCCATGTCTCTTCTCGACCATTTTCTCTTCTCCTCCTTCTTTGGTCTTTACATATGTCGATGATGTATCGGCGACCGTCCTTCCTGATACTGAGACGTGCACTACTGGACCTGAGGTTGCTCCTCTCGATACTCCTTAGCATACAGATGTCTATCCTCTCGACAACATCTTTATTCATACCAGTGACAATCCTTTTGATGTCATTGATAGCCCCTCAAGTATTCCATCTTCCTACCCGTTTTTTTCTACTAACCTTGAGCCTTTTGCTCACACTTCCTCTCTTGCAGGTCTTTCATCTATGCATCAGCCTGATGCTCAGGGCGAGGAAGAGGACGGGGGCGAGAAAGAAGATGGAGGGGATGAATAGATTGATGATGACTATGATATGGCATCTGATATCAAACTTCTCCTCCCCGCTATTGATTCCGTCCTTTGCAGGATAACCAAAGTTCACTAGGAGATGCCCTCTCAGGCCGATCTTGATGCGAACTTTCTCGCTATCCAAGCAGAAGTTCAAGAAGTTCAGAGTCATCTCTAGACTCTCCAAGAAGCTGTTCAAGCCAACACCGATGCCATTGCTGTTCTTCACAGCAGAAATGACGATGCTCAGGCTGCCACCGATCAGCAGACTGGTCTTCTTCAATAGATCCTGGTTGCTGTCCGTCAACCAGCTTTAGTGATTTCTCCTTCTTTCACTATCGATGATTGCGCCCAGCTCCATGAGACGCGTAAGGCAATGACAACTCTAGCCGGTGCTCTTTCAAGGCTAGAGGAGATAATGGTTCTCCAACGTCAGTGCTTGGACGTACTCTCTGGCCAATTCTCTCAAGTCTTAGCCAGAGAGGAGGAGATGAGGTCCAACGCTGGTGGATCATATGATGCTATTCTTGCTCCTTCTCAGGCTATTGGTCTAGTATCAGCTACAATTGAAGTTGAAGCTGAGGCTCTTAGAGCTGAAGTGGTTGCTGATCCTATAATCTCGACCACCAAAGCTGCTCCAGCTGAGGATGTCGATACCATCCCTAGGGATGATACTCCTTCAATCACTGTTGCTGGTGATGATGATGATGATGAAAATGAAGATGATGATGAAGACCAAGATGATGATGAGGATGATGAACCTACCTTTCCAGACCCTGGAAGTGACCTAGATGGCGACGACGACGATGATGATGAAGATGACTTTAGCATCAAGTACCAGAAGCCATCAACCGCCACCAAGGGAGTTGCTTTCAGGGATTCTGCATCCCAGGGGGAGAAAAGGCAAGGTGAATCTACTCAAACAAGGAACCAGGACCCCAAGTCTAAGGGCAAGGCGATCGCTGAAAAAAGGTAACTTAAAGGTATTGTTCAATATCCCTCAACAACCTGTTTTTGAAGACTCTACCTCTCAGGTAGTAGTCACTTCCTTGTATCAACTTCAGATTCCATCAACAACCTGCAGTCAACTGGAGTGGGTCCCTGATCACCCTATCTCCTATGCTTCTACCGACCAGCAGATGTCTCAGCTAAAGGAGTCACTCGACCAGACTAGAGTAAAAATTTCCTCTTCGTACCTCTAGTGGTGGTGAGTTCAACTTCCTATCTAAAGCTGAAAGACTTGAGGCATTGAGAGCTGAAGAAGAGCTAGAGCTTCAGAAGAAGCAGACTAAAGATAGCTTGAAGTTGGTCAAGTCACTAGCTGCGAAAGTCTTTCCCAAGAAAAAGTCCAAGGAAATTGTGAACGCTGTCCAAGCTCAGGCTAAACTTCTTTCTATTGCAGAAGCTGAGCATGAAAAGATCCTGAAGCTGGTGGAAAAGGACAAGCGATGGAGCAAAGCAAAGCTGAGGAAGAGAATCAGTCCCTGCCCAAATATCAGCATCAGCATCAGCGGACGTTCAAAAGACGGTGGAACACTGGTCTCAATGCTCATCACCAAGGACAATCTCGATGCCATCATCGAGTACCCTTCTTACCTAGGCCATTATGGATACAATGAATGGATGGAGATCAGACAAGCCATTCAGCGAGACACAAGACTATTATCGAGGACACCATCAGCGAGCTCATCAATAGGATGTCCAGGTATGTTAAGGTCCCTGACAGGCTATCTTTGAAGAAAGGTGGGAAGAAGAAACTCAAGCTCTCTGATCCTAATGATGGACCATTCCTAAAGAACGAACATGAAACAAGGTTCTCCTTAGATGAAGTCCTGAAGGGTCACCAGAGTACAGACATTTCTATGTTGAATCTTGACTTGCCAAATAAGGGTCCCTATACACCCAATGTTGTGCATTTTAAACCTGAGTTAGGAGTTATATTCCTTGACTATGAAGGTGAAGACAGATTTCAGAGAATGTCAGAGCTACATCTATGTCCAATGAGCCATTTGGTTTACCTTTTGCTCTGGATAGATGATAGCATGCCTGGAAAAGTCATCGATCTGAAGATACGAAGGGAATGCCTACGTCAAATAAACCTTGGTGAAGATGTACCTAGATACATAGATCTAAGTGTTCTAGATTAGTTTTCTCTTTGTAACAACAATCCACTTTTCCTTGTAACTTCTTGTACTATGTCTACTTTCAGTGATTATACTTATAGTCTATAAGCACTAGACATGTACTATAATACTTGTAATATTACCAATGATAATAAAATGAGTATTCCATGTACTTCACTGAAAAAGATCTCTGAAAAAAGTAATAAAGACACAAGTCTATGAGTTCCAGTGTTACTTTTTACGTTCACTGACAATCTATAAGTCAGTGAATAAGCTTTCAGTTTAAGTCTCCATACTTGTAATTTTCTCTTTGATATAACTTAAGAAAAATTCTCAAGCAAAGACTGACTCACTAAAAAAGATCCCAAAATAGTAAAAAGGGACATGTACTTTATGTGTAACTTTTCCTTACTATTATTTGATAAGACAACTTTCTTTATGTTGTCTTGTTATCATCAAATAGGGGAGATTGTCGATCCTCTCTCAGTGATTTGATGATAATTCCTTTTCACTTACGTTGTATTGTAATTCAATCAAAGACAGCGATACATCAAGAAGACAACACTCACACCAAAGAACCTTCAGCTAATGTCGAAGACTGAAACTGAAGATTAGAGACTGGCGAGTACATGATCTGAAGCGGTACTCAGTGATTACAAGCCCGTCTATATATGTGTGAAGACTGCTCAAGCCTCAGCGAATGCTGAAGAGACCTTCAGGTCATTCAAGCATTTAGCGATCAAAGGAAGCTTGCTTAGCACGATTGTTGTTGTCTTGTTCTTATGCATACAAAAGACAAACCCATACCCTTATAAACTTTGGTACCGTACGGAGCCGAGCAGTCGACTCTATTGTCCACCAACTTTAGGTAAGGATGTCTGCCCATGAATAGTGTTTTTTGTACTATTTAATGTGGCAACGGACAAACCTTCCTCTTAAGGCTTGACACGCACTCTAACTCTACCATATTGCATTAAATGTTCATTTAATGCACTAGGTATAAATAGAAGTGTTTCTTCTCCATGCAGAGTGCGCGCAACTCACTCTCTAAAACTAATGTTACTTCAAGCATTTTCTAGCTTAAGTAAAGGATTTTCTCTTTACAGCATTTTCTTTTCTCATTTGCTAAGAACTCGTGTGTAACCAAAGATTGTTTAGATATATTTTTCTTACCTTATCTTTCCGCAAACAATCTTGTAAAATCTGTATTGATCTTCTTTATCAATATATATTTTAAATTTGAAAATATTGTGTTTGTATTCATCCCCCCCTTCTACAAACTGTTCTACTTATCTTGTAGACCCTCAAAGGACCAACAAAAAATCAAGATGTTCAAAATGAACTGAGCGCTGAGAAGAATTCTCAAAGAAACATTCATAAAGAAGTTAAGAAACTAACTGAAAAACTTTGTCATTCTGAGAGTGATTTGATTGAAGTAAGAAAATTACTGGACCTAGAGAAGGAAAATGTTTTGGAAGCTGAGAAAAGTGTAAGTGTTGAAAAGATAGTATGAGAAAGAGAAGAAGAGAATGAGCGAAGTGTAGAGAAGATTTGATTCTGAATGCATGTCTTATGAGAATAAAATTAACTCTTTAGAGTTGAACTCTAAAATGCTGTTAAATCAAATTTCTGATTTTGAACAGCTTATCATCTTGGAACGAGCCAATATTGATAAAGAGAAGAAAGATATCAGAGAAGGATGTCTGAGCAAGAACCTTGAACTATCTGACTGCATTGCTCAAAAGAAGAAAGCTTTGGATGAAGAGAAAAAGTTGTGTGCTCTTGAAAAGAGAAATGCTGCTAAAAAATATGCAACAATTGCCAAAGAGCTTGCAGAAAATAAAATATGGCTCGACAGTGCTTCTGAGAATGAAAAAAGCAGCTCAGATGAAGAGAGACGAGAGTTTGATAAAGAAAAGAAGATGTTTGAGAAGCTGAAGAAGGAGTTAGAAGGTAAACTCTTGGATTCTTCTAAGAAATTGGCTGATCTTAAGACAGAACTTGAAACTGAATTGAAAATGAGAACTGAACTCAAAGAGAAATATGATTTAGTTGCTGATGAAAGAGACAAGCTTTTAAGGAAAGTTAAAGACTTTTCATGTGTTCAAAGTACAACTGGTTCTCCTTCACAATGTAAAACAAGCTTTTATGACTGTTCTAAATCTAAACAGTTATTCAAGCAACCATAAATCAACTGTTTCTAAGAACTACTCTCGTTCTTCAATTTAGTACTATCAAGGGTATGTCATCGGATCACCCAATTATTCTTCAAAGGTTAAAAATGTTTGGGTAAATAAAGTTGAATCTGTTTCGTCTCGTAACTCTGTTGTTACTAACTCCATTCTTCCTTGTGTTGTGAGATCAACTAATGATCTGATAAATCTTAGCAAGAGAAGGATCATGTGCTCCACATGCAAAACCACTAATTTTGTGAATAGGAGGAGGTACAACAGGTGGACTAGAGACAACAGATATTAGAAGAGCTGGAAGAGTAATAACAGGTATGAAAAAAATAACTGGTATGGATCCTATTGCATATATGATCAACCTGTTAAAAGTGCAAAAAAAAACATCTAATACAAATAGATGGTTTGCCAGTTACAACATCCCACAACCTAATACTAACAAAGAAGGAGCCAAGTTCGTCTGGGTACCAAAATCTGTTTGATCTGATTTTGCAGGTGTGTCATTATTGTGCTGAACAGAAAATTTTGTTTATGATGCACAAATGCAGGGGGAGTTTGTAAATTGTCCAAATTGAGGTTTCTAAACATTCAGTTTAGGACCTGTGTTGAAACAATAATGGTTTCTATATACACAGTTCAGAACCGGAGTCAAAATGCTTCCATTTTTTATTATTTTTTAGTTGAACTAAAATATTACTTAAATCTATTTTCTAGGGGGAGTCTTTAGAAATTTTAATAAAAGTTTTTGGAAAATGGAACTATTTTATGAACAGATATTTCTTGAAATTTTACTGAACAGATATTTCTTGAAATTTTACTTGTGTAATTTCTCATCGAACATAATTCCAATACCTGTTTCAGCTATTCTTCAAACTATTATTATCACGTCTCTTATATAAAATCATTTTTGGTGATAATACGCTAGTTTGTAATCAAAGTTTGTTTTTTTCTAATATTTTTTTTACTTTGATTGATACACATTCCATAATTCTTTGAATTTCAGAAGCTGTAAACTTGTACTTATAGATCTTCATTCATTTCTCTCACTTTCTGAATAATCTGATTTCGTATATCACTCATTGATTAATTGTGCTTAAACGCTATATTTTTCTTGATCAATTTTATCTGATCATTGTGTTTTACAGAAATAATATTTTGATCAACTGCTTGCGATCATTTGAGCATACAATGTAATTTTAGGAGGGACTGAGTGCTTCACATAAATACCTCTATGGAATGTCAAAACCTACAAACCTACCCAAGAAGACAACCATATTTGAGTGAGCTTAAACTCAGAAAGGGTTTGTGTGCAGAGCTTAAAATAAAAAAGAGAGGGGTAGTTGTTGTGAGCCAAAAAGAATTGACGAGAGTTATGTCAGGATTAAAAGATTATAAGAATCCTGTTCCAAACTTCAAAATACCGGGCATACCACGTAAATTTCTTTATCTTTCTACACTACACAAATTTTGCAAATTATATCTTATTTTGCCGAAACATTCATAGATATACTTTTTATAAGATATCAATGATTGAGTGGAAGTCCTAGTGAGATGAACCTCAAAAAGTATTATATATGAAGTACATCTGTTGTACTGAATATATCTGTTATATTCACAGGCCAATCTTTTATAAGACTGAAAACAATTTCATAAGTTGAAATTGGTTGTTATTTTCCCATCTTCTTAATCTAAAAAGATTATACAAGTGGATTTGAAAATATCTGCTTACAATTTTATGAATTAACGGATCTTGCTGAAAATTTCATTCATTCTGTTGTATGATGCTAATGATTCTCATTTCATCATAAGGGGGAGTATGAAATAATGAATAAATGATCAATTCTGGATGATATAAGGGGAGTATGATATAAAAATCAAGGGGGAGTAACATCAAAGGGTGTATGAAATAAAGATTGAGAACCGGCAAAAGACTCAAAGGAGTATGACTGAAGATTATTACTGAAAATTATTCATGTGCTACAGTGTTTTGAGAGATGTTGAATGTGAATATCGCATCTTTACAAAAGTTTACTAATAGAGATTTCTCAACAAAGAGAATGTTTAATTTTGGGGGAAAATGTTTGTGAACTTTTATCTGAAGAAATTCATTTATGGGGAGAATGTTAGTAATTCATTATTTGAAGAAGATTCTTTGAAGATCATATCTTGAAGATCGTTTCTGAAGAGTGTTGCTGATATTGTTCTTCATTAATGAGAAGATCGTTTTTGTTCTACATTCGAGGGGGAGAATGTTGGAAGATCTTCTCAACAAAAGATCATCTGAAGATCTAAAAGTGAAGATTGTTTTTGAAGATTTCAAGAAGTCATAAAGAGCTTAGAGAGACAAAGTTCAAACGAGATTCAAAGTGCGCAAATTCTCTCAAGCCTAAATACAAACGGGGAGAAGGTTAGGACTGAATTTCAGTGTTAAATTGTATTCGTCTTGAAAGTTTATAATTATCTATAATTTTATAGTTAGCGTGTTTTACTTTGACTAGAAGGGTTCTTTGTTTGACCCTATATAAGCTTTGTCTTCTAGTGTAATTGTGTAGGAGAGCTTCATTGTAATAATACGTTCATAATAGAAGGTTTGACTATTTGGCAAATTCTCTCAACTCATCTCAAAGTGTTCTTGATGTTTATCATGAAGATTGCCATGATTCTATGAAGATTATAGAAGATTGATCATATTGTGGACTCACTATATATCACAAAACGTATTTATAAACTGTTGATCCCAGATCCCTCAATAACACTAATAATCGAGTTAAGAATAACCAAATTATAGTGTTTTAATGAACAAAGTGATGAACACTCAAGAATAAATTATGAACATTAAAGAACAATCTTGAGTGTCAAAGGTTTCACTTTATTAATAGAAAAACGTAAAAGCGATATTTAATACAATAGGCCTAATCACCTATTTATACTAGTAAACTAATTAGAAGATAACTATATAGTGAGACTATTTAGCTAATCTTCTATTAACAGATAATGTTTATCTAAACTATTGATAAGCTATAATATTAAGATAAACTTGAAATCCAGTTGTCAACTTGTCATCTCCAGCTGTCTTTCATGGGATGATGAATCAACCTTATTTTCATATCTTCATCGTATGCCTTTGGTTGAATTACTGAAGAAAACTCTAAGTGTTGTTGACCAGAGGGGTGATGAAGATGCTCTTTCTATCGCATCTCTGATTGTTCATCGACCCTCTGGTTGTTCTCCAGACTTGGTCAATTCTGCCTTGATGTCTTCATCGGTCTTCTTGTTCTTCATCACTTATTGTTTTTCATTACTTTTACATTTTATGGATTATGGGGTCTAACAATCTCCCCATAAGTAATGAAAGAACATAAACTAATATATGAATAGAATTGAAGAACATACACTAATTTAAAGAAAAACATCAAATTCCAAATTTCCATTGGATGATGAATTCTTACAGTACTGGAAACAAAAGACATCATTTTAAGGAAAAAATTTACAACTCATCATGATCTACCTTGAGATATATCCATAAGCGCAGAAGTAGTCTTCAATAGCCGATGACTGTTGATATCTCATGAATGAGTTGATTCCCATCTTCTCTTGGCACATGAGATCTAAGTCTTTCTCTGATGACCTTCTGAAACCACTCAAGTGTATCGATTGAATACTTGAAGGCTTCAGTCAATCTAAAGAATTTCTTTACCCCGAACGCATTCTTGAAGACAAGTCCAAGCTCGGGTTGAGTTACGACAGAGGCAGATCTTTTCTCCTACAGGCCAGGGAAGTCTTCATTTGGTGGAGCGCAGGAGAGTCTTTTGATGCCTAATTAAAGAGCAATTTGAAAATCACTCTTGGCTCGATGCTTCACCAAGGTCTCCATTGTCTTTACAACCGCTCTGTTTGCCATCCCAAATCTAATGCCATTATCCTGTCGCTGAGCCGTGTATGCGTAAAGTTTGATCAAGTCGTAGGAGTTGAAATTGATCAAGTCATTATCGTTGAAGACGCTAACCTGACCATGAGCTCTTTTCATCATGTACTCGATGAATTTTATTGCTCTGTTGGTGAAGGTCCTCATTTTTATATCCATTACCCTCCTTATCTCATCGTTTGAGAAGATATCCTGTGGTGCTTGGGTGGTCTGTCTAATAAACCTATGGTGTAGGAGGTCCATGGATTCTAGCGATAGAATCGGAGGATTGAGAGTCAAACCTTCATCGCGATCGTGATACAAGTATTGATGGATATTTTCCATCATTATAGGTTCCTTGGGTGGCAGCTCTGGATGTCTCCACAGCGACTCCATGTTCTGGATTATTTCATCGAGTAGGCTCTGTGTAGGTTGCCTTGACGAAGAGGGAATGTTCGCTTGCACCATGGTTGGTTCGATTGGGGTTTGAGTTTGGGTGATGGGTTGTGTATTGGTTAGGGTTTGTGTATGGGTAGAGGGTTGTGTAATGGTAGAGGGTTGTGTGTCGGTTAGCAAGGGGGTTTCTTGGGTTGGCACTTTTTGGGTGGTGAAGGTTCATCGGGTTGTGTCTAGGGTTGAGGATGTTGAGGTGAAGGTTGGATGTGTGTATGTTCAGGTTCATCGGATAGGGTGGTGAAAGGTTGTGTTTCGCGAGGAGTTGGTGATGGGGTTAATGGTAGGTTTGGTGTGGGTGATGGAGTAAAAGGTTGGTTTGTTTCTGTTGGTGGGGTGGTTGGATTTTCATCGGTTGAGGAACTCAACATGATGGGTTCTTGGGTAGTACCGAGGGGAACATGTACATTTTGTACATCTTCAGAGGGCTGAGCCTCTGGTTCCCTCGCTTGGGTTCCTTCGATTGTGGGTGGTGGTTGTTCTTGTGTTTGTGGTGGTGGTGGTGGTGATGGTGCAGCGGATTTCATTTGCTGGGCAGCCGTGGCCTGATTCTCTCCCTCATGAGGTCCAAGACCTTGATCATCGGGGTCTGGGTCCTCATGGCGTGGCCTCTTTTGTGGGCGGCTGCTGGAGCACGAAGCTCTGCCCCTCTTCTTATTTTTCCCCTTTCTGAAGGACACAAGATACGCCTTCAGGGATGCTTGTCTTCAGCTCTCCTCCATCGTGTGAAGGAGAGATGTGGTGCGCCTTTGGTCATCAGCAAGGTTCTGGGAGAGAACCCTGGTCGGTTGAATAGTGCGATGGACGAATTTTGCACTTATCTCATTGAAGGATGAGATAAGTGCCTTGGACAGATCCCTTAGATCAGCTCTGGTAGCGACCTTCGTGCTTGATGATGAAGCTTGTGGTGGCACGGAGGTGGTGGTGGATGTAGATGGAGGAATGGGAAGGTTGGCGATGAGATTTCTCACCTCTGTAGTGAATGAGGAGAAGGCTGCATCGAAGGATGGGCCTGCAGAGGGAGGTGGGGGTGGAGTAGGCTGAGGGATGTGGGCTAGTATTATGGTGGGGAGTTGGGTGAGGGTGGTTTGTATGGTGGCTATTTGGTGGGTAAGGGAGGTAAGGGTTTCATCGACTGATGAAGTGGTTTGAGGTGGGGCTTGTTGAGAAATTTGGGAGATGATGGTGGTTGGTAGGGTGTTCAGGTTTTGGAGGATGGTGTTTAGCTGGGTGGTTATGTAGATAAGTTTCTCATCGGCCTCAGTTGCCTGGGCCGTGAGGGTGGCGATGGAGTGAATGAGGATTTGGTTTCTTTGGGTGGCAAAGGAGGAGGCGGTGTTGTGGTGTTGGGTGATGGTTTGCTGGAGCATTTGGAGACGTGTTGTATTGTCTCGGGTTTGGGTTTCAAGTTGGGGGAGGTGTCGTTGAAGGATGGCAAGGGATTGTTGAAGGGTGGTGTTATCGGTTGAAGGTGGGTTGTCAACAATCCCTTGGATGATGAGTTTAAGGTGTTTTAAGGACCGCTGAACTGAGTCAACAAAGGCTTGGAACTCAGCCTTTGTGACCAGGTCGGCTATGGGGGTAACCCCTGCAGCAACGGATGCTGCAGGTTGAGCCTCTGCTCCTGAGGCGCCTTCATTGCCTTGTGAAAATGTAGGCCGTGAAGGACTTCCATCATGTCCTTGATAGCCCTCAAGTGAGGAGCTATCTCGTGATGTTGCTGCATCGGCATCCTCTTCCTCGGCTTCAGAGACCGAGTAAGTGAAGCGAATGTGTGTCCCCTTCGGTAAATCAAATATCGAAGGAGGTGTGCAGGAAAGGGAGATCGTTCTAAACGATCTTGAGGTGTATCAATGTCATAAGCAACACATGTTTATGTGTGTGTGATAGGTTGTGTCGAGCCTTGATGCGAAAGGGCTCTTTTTTCTGCATCACCTTTCTGTTGGGAGAGAGGTGATGGAATGTAGGGTTCCTCAGCTGATTCATCTCCAGAGGCCCGAAGAATGGCCTCTGGATGGCTAGCTTGGGTAGGGTGTGGACTGGGTCATCCTTGTTCAATACCCCTTTGGCTTTGATCGTAAGGGGTAGATGTCGTGGTTGCCCTTTGGGAAGTGGGTGGGGGAATTGTTTGAGTAGGGCCGGGGGAGGCACGATGAGTGTCATCATCATCATCATATTTATCATCCGATGAAGATGCCTCTTGTGCTCCCTCGCTTGGTTCTAGGGACAACTCTAGTCGCTCTGGGGTAGCTACCCTCGGTTCCTGGGACAGCAGAGAGCGTTCATAGGTTCAGCGGATCTCAGATGTCGTTGGAATGACATTGAGCATGGCCCTTGAGAGTGGCCGGTTGATGGTGTAACCCTCCTTCGATAGGGTGGGTCGATGGCCTTGCATTTTGAAGACAGGAGTGCACGGTTCTTCAGCCGATAGACCATGTTTTCTCATTGCATCCCCTATGAAGAGGGCTAGGAAACGAGGAAATAGAACAGCAGATAAGAGTTTGCCGGTGGCCTGGAGCTTGCATTTCTTGACTACCGCTGAGTGGATCTCATTGTATATGGGAAAGGCGTAGTCAAGGTTGAGGTTGAAGAATAGCCCGTACATGATCGTCATTATATTGATGTTTCCTTGGTCCAATGATCCTAGCTTGCATGTGAGAGCCTAGTTCAGGATTGAGAAGAACATGTTCCACATTGGCGGGAGGAATTGACGTTTGAAGTCGGAGACGTTGCGTAGGTCACGATTGTAACCTAGCATCTTAATGAAGCGTAGTATGTCATCGGTGGTGGGTGGTTCGTCATATTCGGCAATGCCAAGCTCTCGACGACTGGGAATGCACAAAACTCGAGATACTTTAGCCTGCGAAATTTTGAGCGAGAAGATCATATCGTTTGGAGCATCCATGTCCCCCATTATTCCACGGCTGTCGGGGTAGAATTCACAGGTTTGCCAGTACTGTTGGACGTACTTTAGTGGTACGCCGGTGTCAGCAAGGGTCAGTGCTGGTAGTAGAATGCAGTTCTTGAAGAACTCGATCATGACGGCAAACCTGTCGTCGAATAGGGTGTTTCTTAGTTCAATGGCGTGGTTGTTTGGCTTCATTGGAAGGAAAACGATTGTGCGGCTATCGGCGCCGGTGGATTGAACGCGACTGTCGTTGTTGTTTGACTCGTGGGAGGCGGAGGAGGCCATTGCTTAGGAAGTTGCAGGTAGAATCGTTCGTCAAATGCTATTTGCAGGTTTAAGGAACCGTAAAGAGGAAATGGAGGTAGAAGAAAGGTATTTATAGGTGGGAAGGAGGTGGGGGTGGGGTGGGGGATGGGAATGGGAAATGGTTTCTTGATTATTATATTGAAATAATCATGAAAAAGTAGAGGCGGTTGGGTAATAGACGATTTGATTTAGAGATCGTGAGCCGTCTTGATTGTACATGCCATTAATGTTGGAGGACACGTGTCAAGGCGGGGTTAGGGAAGGGAAATTTGAAAGGGTTTATGGGGAACAGGCTGTACATGGTGTCAGGCGCGTGGGAGGATGACGTATAGATTATTTGAAATAAGAAGTTATTTCAAATAATATCTTGTTAAGTATTGATCCAAAAACGATTTAAAAAAAATTCCATCTAATTGTAAGATTAATACAAATTACGAAGTTTTGGTCTTCTAAAAACCCATGTTGTATAGTTTTTAGTCACAAAAGCTGCAATTTCATATAATCTTAAAAAAAATTCAATTAAGATGGGTTTATTGATGAAAATGATTTTGTCTTGTAACCAGAGGAGTTCTGGTTGAACAAAACTCATTTTATGGGGAACCAGAGGTGGTCTAGTTGGGTATCGATGAAGGAATTCATCGATGGAATGTTAGATTGCATGATTAAGAAGCCTTGGATGACAAACCATAGGCTCTGTTTAAGAATGGGCAATCCATTATGTAGGACCAAAGGAGCTCTGGTTTGATACTTGGTTTATTATGTAGCATTTAGATGTCCAGAGGCTCTGGTATGAAAAAATGCATATGTATGCAATGGACATTCATGATGAATGAATAGCTCCCCCTCAAATGATGCATGTATATTGGTTGAGTTTTAAAAACTCCCCCGAGAACCATAATAAGGAAGATTGAGGTGACCAGAGGCTCTGGTCTATACAACCAGAGGCTCTGGTAGTGAAGGATGATGGAAAGATATATGAAATATGGCTAAGTATGCAAATGGATATGCATATGAATGGGTCTTTGAGACCAGAGGGCTCTGATTCCGAAAACAATGAATCCAGAGGCTCTGGTCTTTAGAACCAGAGGCTCTGGTTGCAAAGGCAAGGAAAAAAAATGTATCAGAAAATGGTTAAGTGTATGTGAAAGAGTATAATGGTTGAGCCTTTGAGACCAGAGGGGCTTTGGTTCCAAAGGCTTTGAATCCAGAGGCTCTGGTCCTTAGAACCAAAGGCTCTGGTTCCAAAGGCGATGAAATGAAGTATGAAAATATGATCAAGTGCATGAGTGAGAAAGGGGGGTGGGGGACTCTTTGGGTCCAGAGGAGCTCTGGTTACAAAGAGTATGAATCCAGAGGCTCTGGTCTTTAGAACCAGAGGCTCTGGTTGTCTTAGAGATGATAAGAAAGATGAATGAAAGGGAATTTACCGTGCCAAGTCTTATTTGGAAACCAGAGGTCTCTGGTTGCAAAGGACTTGGAAACCAGAGGCTCTGGTCTTTAGAACCAGAGGCTCTGGTTACATAGAAAAAAAAGGCGATGGAGTCTAAAAGGGGTGTGGTCTCAAAGGATGAGAATCCAAAGGCTCTGGTCTATAGAACCAGAGGCTCTGGTATCAAAGAGAGAGAATCCAGAGACTCTGGTCTATAGAACCAGAGGCTCTAGTTGCTAAGGAAATACTTAGTGAATAAAAGCTAAGTATTTGCTTTGGACCAGAGGTCTCTTGGTCCAAAGGCGACGAAAAACTTTAAGCCATATTAAAAGATTTCTTCATGGCCAGAGGCTCTAGTCTTTAGAACTAGAGACGCTGGTTTGTAGTTCTTCATGATTATGGCTAACTTCTTTGTATCACTTGTAGGCATAACCATGAGATATTGATAATCTCTTATTTAAATATATATTGCCTTTAAGTGGTGAGATTCAGCATACCCATCTTGCTGACTAGGAATAAAAAAAATTTCTCATCAAGAGCTTTTGTGAAAATGTCAGCAAGTTGAATATCAGTGGGAACAAAATACATTTCTATATTTCCTTTTTCAACATTGTCTTTCAGAAAATGATACCTTACATTGATGTGCTTGGTCTTGGAATGTTGCACTGGGTTTGCAGAGATTTCTATGGCACTCTTGGAGTCATAGAGGATGGGGACTTTGTCATAATGGAATCCATAGTCCTTAAGCTGAGTCTTCAT
>NC_037532.1:19163876-19166023 GCF_001531365.2 Cynara cardunculus var. scolymus
ATCGATGATGAATTTGAGAGAGAGTATTTCTTCAGAAGGTCAGTCACATATTTGGACTGATTGATGAAAATTCCTTCTGAAGTTTGTTTTATTTGAAGACCAAGGAAGAAGCTTAGTTCTCCCATCATACTCATCTCAAATTTGCTTTTCATCAACTCTAAGAATATTTCGCAATGTTTTGCATTTGTATAACCAAATATGATGTCGTCCACATATATTTGAACAATTAACATATCATCTTTGTTCTTTTTGAGAAAGAGGGTTGTATCGATTATACCTTTTTTGAATCCATTATTGATGAGAAAGGTAGATAGAGTTTCATACCAGTCCCTGGGTGCTTGCTTCAGCCCATAGAGGGCTTTATCCAAAAAGTAGACGTAGTCTGGATGTTTTGGATCTTCGAACCCAGGAGGCTGCTGCACGTAGACTTCTTCTTGAAGTTTGCCATTGAGGAAGGCAGACTTGACATCCATCTGATAGACCTTAAAGCCTTTGTGAGTTGCGTAGGCTAGGAACATTCTGATGGCTTCAAGTCTTACAACGAGAGCAAATGTCTCATCATAATCAATCCCTTCTTCCTGGCGGTAGCCTTTGGCAACAAGCTTGGCTTTGTTCCTTATTACGATGTCATCTTCGTCCTTCTTGTTTCGGAAGACCCATTTGGTTCCTATTGTCGTCTTCCCTTTGGGTAGAGGCATAAAGGACCATACCTTATTTCGTTCAAACTGGAGTAATTCTTCTTGCATCGCGTCTATCCAGTTTGGGTCTTGTAGGGCTTCTGAAATCTTCTTTGGTTCTATCATGCTCAGAAAGTTGGCGAAGAGACATTCATTTGCAGTGGCAGATCTCGTCTTGACACCAGAGGTTGGATCACCAATGCTTTGGTGGTGTGGGTGATCATTTGTCCATTTGGTGCTAGATTGGGGTTCTGAAGCAACAGGATGCAGCTCTTCATCGACTGATGGAACTGCTTGCTCCCCCTCGAGGAGATCATCTCTAGAGTTAGACTCTGGTTCTTGATCGTGATCTGAAGACACAGAAGAAGTTGATGGTGAAGTAACATGAGTTTCAGTAAGWGATGTACCTTTAGCATTGGAGACTTCATGGTCTTCATCGATTCTGGAGATAGATTTTGCAGTTGTCACATGTCCAGAGATTACTTCTTCATCGAATATGTCTTCAAATAGTTGAGCTAACTCTGATTCATTGGGTTTGCTGAGTGATGAATCAGATGCTCTTCTTTGAAGTCCGAGTTCTGAACTGTTGTGTCCAGAAGTCATTGGAGTGGAATCATCAAAGGACACATTGATGTTTTCTATGATGATTCTTGTTCTTTTGATGCAGACTCTGTAGGCTTTGGCGGTTTGGGAATAGCCCAGAAAGATTCCTTCATCAACTTTCTTGTCGAACTTGCCAAGATATTCTCTATCGTTGAGTACAAAGCATTTGCACCCAAAGACATGAAAATATTTGACATTTGGTCTTCTTTGGTTGATGAGCTCATAAGGTGTCTTTTGGTGTCTCTTGTTAATGATTGATCGATTTTGGGTGAAGCATGCAGTGGAAATAGCTTCATCCCAGAATGTGATGGGTAACTCCGATGAAGCATGAATGGTCCTTGCTGCTTCCACTAGGGTTCTGTTCCTTCGCTCTACCACTCCATTTTGTTGTGGAGTTCTTGATGATGATAAGTTTTGTGTAACGCCTTTGCTGAAGAGGTATTCATCGATTCTGGTATTTTTGAATTCAGTTTCATTGTCGCTTCTAACCTTTATTAGTTTTTGTTGTAGAAGGACTTGGAGCCTTTYCATCACTCCAATGAGTAGGTCTGGAACATATGATTTCTTCTTTACAAATTCAACCCAGGTGTATCTGGAGTATTCATCGACCAGTACTAACATATACTTCTTTCTAGAGATACTTTGAGTTGATATAGGCCCACATAGGTTTATATGTACCATGTCCAAGGGCTTGGTGCCGGAGATTTCTGAATTTGTTTTATGTGAGGCCCGTTTTAGCTTTCCCATCTCACATGCTGAGCAAAGATGATCTTTTTCGAATTTGAGATCCGGAATTCCCTTGACCAACTTCTGTGTGGCTAGTTTTCGTAGTGCATCAAAGTTGAGATGTGAGAATTTTTGATGCCA
>NC_037532.1:19166877-19169786 GCF_001531365.2 Cynara cardunculus var. scolymus
AAGAAGTAAATGCAGGAGTAAATCCTGTCCTAGCTTCGGTTGTTTTTACAAACTTCCTATCTAGTTCAGAATTTTTATTTGAAGAGGTCTTTGGCTTTACTTCTTTTCTCCGGAGGAAGGTCTGCTTTTCTTCAGCTGAATGAGAGGAAAAGTGGTGGTTTATTTTCTAAGAGGCAGGCCACTTCAGTTTTTGCTCACGAGTAAACTTGATGAACTTTAAGGATGTACTAGGGCCTTGTGAGTTATCTTTGGCAGATTTGCTATCTTTCAGTTTTCCATTTCCTTTGTCTGAAGATTTCATCGATGAAGGAATACCAGATTTCATTGAGGGTTTTAAGTTTTGAGGCTTCTTATTCTCAATGATCTTTGGTGATTCACAAATTATCTCTTTTTCATATTCAGAATCGAGAAAGTCTCTTGTTGATTTCTCGAAATCAAAATTAGCATGGATTGAAGTGGAAGATGTGGGTTCAGAGGTTGATGCTTCAGAGTGATCTGCTTGAGGTCTCATCGATTCTGACTTTGATGAACTTTCAATTTTACTTGGATGGTTCATCGATTCATCAGCTGATGTTTCCTCATTAGGATTCTCTTTTTCATCAACGGTACTTGCTGATGAGGTGGAATTGACAATCAGAGACTCTGGTTTGATCATAGGATTTCCATCGGTCTCTGAGTTAGAGGTGTCATTACTTTCATCAGAATTCTTACTTGTACTGTTCTCGTATATCACATTCTCAAAATCCTGTCTTAAAACGACAGTTTTTCCATCGACTTTAACTCTTTTAAAATTTGCTTTTGGTTTTGGGATAAAGTCGGGTTTTTGAATGCATCCAAGTTTGAAAGTGGATTCAAGGGTGTATTTCTTTGATTCGATGAAGGAGTCCAATTTATTAAATCCAATCCTTTGAGTGTCCATTTGACCATTTAATTTTTCATAGACGTCTTGGGCATCTTTGTACTTCTTCATCAGAAGTTCATTGGTTTGAAGCTTCTGGTGAAGAATTTCCCGTTCTTTTTGAAAGAAATCGTTAAGAGCAACTGAGTTTAGTCTATCTCCCTCGGATTCTTTTAAGGCCTTAGTTTTCTTTTCTAAGTCTTTAGTTATTCGTTTGTTTAGTTCCAGAAGTTTATCTTCCTCTGATTTCTTAACAGTGCTGATGCGAGTCTTTTCCTTAGTTAGTTCTGCTTTTTCTTCGGTTAGAAGGTCAGTCTCTCTTTTGTAGAAACTTGCTTCTTTTTCCACTTTTATTCTTTCAGATTTTCAAAATTTAATTTGACTTTTAATTTACAGAAATCCTCTGAAAGTTTTATCACCCTTAACTCTAGCCCAGATGGAGCAGAGTTGGTTTCATTGGAAGTAGACTCACATACCTGATCATCATAGTTGGAGGCAGATTCTGCATCGGACGTGCTCATCAGACAGATGAGTGCTTTGTCTTCATCATCTGATGAAGAATCAGACACCCAGTTTTCTTTCTCGGCCATCAGGCTTCGCTCTCTAGGATTATACTTGTATTTRTTCTTGTAATAGTCAGCATCCTTTACCAATCGTCCTCTGYATTCKTTGGAAAAATGACCAAGTTTTCCGCACCTGAAGCAGCGGAGGTCATTTTCCTTCCATCCTTGTCCTCCTTCCTCTCGTCTCTTCTGTCTTATCTTCTTTCTTCTCTTTCTTCTCGTCCATCTCTTCTACCTTCCCTCTGATGAAATTTAGATGGCTTCCTTTCATAGGATGACTGGTACCTATCCCACTTGAATTCTTTTCGTTCATAGGGTTTCTTAATGAACTTTTTTCTGGAACTGCTTTGTAATCAAGGCCAGAGATTTGGCAAACGCTTTAATTTCATCATCTGATTCAGAAGTTTCGTCTTCAGATTCTGATTCTACCATCAGTGCTTTCTTTCCATTCTTCTTATGTTCTCTGATAGGGGTCCTTGATATTTCCTTTTCATCGGCAGCAAGAGCAAGAGGTCTACCAATGGATACCTTCTTCTTCATAATGTCGTTCTCTTGTGCTGCAAGCGTTCCATACAAATCATAAAGTGACTAGCCGTCTAGGTCCTGATTTGCTTGAAGGGACATAGACAGYTGAGTCCATTCATCGCCAAGACTTTTTAGGAATAAAACATTGTTTTCTTCCTTAGTTCTGGAGATATCGTTTCGACGACATTGATTAATCAATGTGTTGAAACGATCATATGTCTTCTGAATCGGTTCATCAGGAAGGGCCTTGAAGTTTGTGAATTCGTTGAGACATTGTGCTCTACGATTTTTCTTCGTTTTAGCCCCTCCTTCCAGTTGGCTTTCCAGTTCATCCTATAGTTCCTTAGCTGTGGAACATGCATCGAGGGATTGGAAGATTTCATTGGGTATGGCCATGATTATCAGTCGTTTGGCCTTCTTGTCAGTCTCTACCCGTTCTATGTCGTCTTCATCCCAATTCTTCTCATCCTTGGGAATGTAGTAGGCAGGAATTTCAGCTGTGGTGTTTGTTCCTGGGACTCTTGGGACAAGAGTTTGTGGAACGTAAGGACCCTCCATTACAGATCGCAGGAGGTTCATGTCCATTCCTTCCAAGAAGTTCACCATTCTTATCTTCCATTGTGGGTATTCTTCTCGTTGAAGAGTTGGAGACTTGGTGAGGGAGCCAACACTATACGTAGAATTCCGGTTGGCCATTGAGAATTTTTAGAAGAGAGATTTTACGTTTTGGTGAGAGAGAAAGAGAAACAAAAATTGAGAGATTTTGGATGATCGTTTGATTGGAAAAACAATCAATTGGCTCTGATGCCAATTGTTGATCACAAATCTCTCAATAACACTAATAATCGAGTTAAGAATAACCAAATTATAGTGTTTTAATGAACAAAGTGATGAACACTCAAGAATAAATTATGAACATTAAA
>NC_037532.1:19170001-19227079 GCF_001531365.2 Cynara cardunculus var. scolymus
TCATATCTTCATCGTATGCCTCTGGTTGAATTGCTGAAGAACACTCTAAGTGTTGTTGACCAGAGGGGTGATGAAGATGCTCTTTCCATTGCATCTCTGGTTGTTCATCGACCCTCTGGTTGTTCTCCAGACTTGGTCAATTATGCCTTGATGTCTTCATCGGTCTTCTGGTTCTTCATCACTTATTGTTTTTCATTACTTTTACATTTTATGGATTATGGGGTCTAACATAAACGTATATATATATATAACAAAACGTATTTATAATAAAACGTATTTATAATAAAACATATTAAAAATAACATATTACAAACATATTAATAACATATTAAAAATTTATTAATAGCAAAAAATTTGAAAAAAAAATAATTTTTTTTTTGAATGGGGAATGTCGGGACTGAAACCGGGACCGACAATGCTTGACCGGTTATAGGTAAGCTTGACCGGTCACAAGGATTTTCACCGGAACCGGGACCGGTTACAGAGGGACTGGTTGTGTCGTTCGTAGGGACCTGTAGGGACCGGTTATGGGCCCGGCCCGGCCCGGTTTTTGGCCATCACTAAATTAGGTATTTCATTGAGTCAATACTTGCTTATTTTCTCTTCTTACATAATTCCAATGCCTGATTCAGTTGTTCTTCAAATTTGTTATTATCACGTCTCTAAAATGCAAAATTCGTTTTTGGTGATAATACGCTCGTTTGTATTCAACTTTTCTTTCAAAACTCTTTGAACATAATTCTTTGATAATAAGTTTTTTGTTGATAAATACTTCATAATTCTTTGATTGCACTATCTATAAATTTGTTCTTATAGATCTTATTTCATTTCTTCCTACATTCATAATCTGATTTTTGAATAACTCCTTGAATATTTCTCATGTGCTTAATTGTAATATCTTTATGATCAACCTCATGTGATCAATTGAGCTTACCTGAATATATTTTCATTGAGCTTACAATGTAATATTGTTAGGACTGAATTTCAGTGGTAAATTGTATTCGTTTTGAAAGTTAATTTTGTCTATAATTGTATAATAGACATCATGTTTGACTTTGTATAATAGTTTGACTTTGACTAGTAGGTTCATGGTTGACCCTATAAATAGGATTTGTCTTTTGTAATTTGGTAAGGAGATTTCATTTTGTAAATTGTACGTAAACATTTAAGAGTATTATAAAGCATTGACTTGTTGACTTTCTCTCTCAACTCGAGTCTCATGTTCTTACAAGATTACTTGAAGATATGCCATGGATTCTTGAAGTTTTATGTAGATTGATCATAACAGGGACTATCAATTGGTATCAGAGTTGGATTTGCTCGAAATCAAGAAGAATAAATCATCGTTTTTGAAGATTTTTCGAAGAATTTTTCGGGAATTTTCTGTGTTTTTCATTTTTGTTCTTCATGTTCTTCATTTTTCTTTGAGTTTGATTCAAAAAATTTGAAATTTTTTGTGTTTTCATGTTAAAAACAGGATCATAATGTGCGCAAACACTTGGTGAATCTCTGTTATTCATAAAGATTTGTGGTGTAATCATTCGATTTTGAGATCTGTTTAAATTTGTATTTTGAATTTTTTTTGTGTTCTTGATTTTAATTTTTTTTTTCTGTTTGATCCATTTTTGACTAAAAGTTTTTTTTTGTGTTTTTTTTGTCTAATCTGCTCAACGCCCATAATCATACAGGCCCATCCAGTTTTCATAAGCCCATCTGGTTTCATCTTCATTTATCTGTTCATCGTCATCGCACATAATCTCATGATTACACCTTCATCGCGCGACCGATTTAGACTAAATCGCATAAGATCTTAGCTAGTTTCTTCACTAAATCGTCTACCTCATTGACCGGATTTCATTCTTAGACTAAAATCCAAGTCTAAATCGCATGTCAGGGTAGCCAGATTATACTTAGTAGACTTCTTATTCTGTAATCCGGATACTAGGTAAATCGCTTAGACTTAGTGTTTACCGATCATAAGCTTCTCCGGATTAAGGTTAACTCGCACACGAGTTTAATCGATTTAGGCTTTCATTGCTCGAGTTCATCCGATTTTGGGGTAAACCAGTCACAAGCTTACGTAATTTACAGCTTAATCGCTTAGGTTCCTTTTCTAAATCGCACATAATCTTGAACAAGATTTATCTTCATCGCTCATGTCTCATTCAGATTCAAGAAGCTTGCTCATCTCCAAGTCTAAATCGTTCATCCCTTCATCCGATTTAAGGGTTCTCGTACATCTCTTCATCCAATTTGCCTCTTTTATCGCGCAAAGGGTTAATCAATTTCAAGACTTCTGTTCTTGGTGTTTATTGTACAAAGGGTTAATCAATTTCAAGACTTCTATTCTCTAAATCGTACATCTCCTCAACCGGTTTCTACTCAAATCGGACAACATCCTGTTCGATTTCGCTTGTCACACAGATTCATCTAAATCGGAAGCTACATTGATCGATTTTGTCCTTAATCGCTCATCTCCCTAATTGATTTCAGTTGACTAACAGGTTAGGCGGGTTTGCTTTAAATCGCTCATAGGCTTAGTCGGATTCAGCCTAAATCGCTCATCATCACATCCAATTTTGACTTAGTTTTCATTTGGATTCCAACTGGGTTTTGCTAATCGCTCAAAGGGTGACCGATTTAAGAAGGATGATGCTATGGACGTCGAGACCTTGAAACAATACGACAGCCTTCTCAAAGGTAGGATTTTTGTTTCACTTAGCGAACACGTACTCAGGACTATCGTAAATCTCTGATCTGCAATTGCTGTTTGGAAGAAATTGCAATTAGTCTTTGATCACGATAACAACTTTCCACAAGATTCAGATTCAGATTTACTGGAACAGTTCACGCTAACAGAAATATCGTCAGTTACACAAGTAGAAAACATAGACAATATCCAGTTGCGTAAAGCTACAGTAGAAGGGCGGTGGTGGAGAGCAGAAGCCATATTGAAAAATACTAGAAATGGCATATATCGCAGGTTCATTCGATTTGAAATAAGACTATTATCTAACTTGTTCAATAGCACAGCTGGATTTGACTTGTTTTTGAAGTGCTACTCCCAGGAAGTTTCCAGGCATCAAGAGAGAAGCTGATTCTTTCACAAGTTTGGTGGATAGAAAGTTTGCAAGGTTGGGATTTTGGTTTCTCAAACTTTGGTTCCAAAAGCAACTATAGCTGGTTTCGGAGAATCTTTGTTGCCAATCTGTTGATCCTAGATCTCTCAATAACACTAATAATTAAGTTAAGAATAACCAAATTATAGTGTTTGAATGAATAAAATGATGAACACTCAAGAACAATGTATGAACATTCAAAGCATAAACTTGAGTGCCAATGATTTCACTTTATTCCGACGATTATGAAAAATGTAAAGTTGTCAAAGATTACAATAGGCCTAACCACCTATTTATACTAGTAATCTACTAAGAAGATAACTATCTAGTAAGACTATTTAGTTAATCTTCTACTAACAGATAAAGCTTATCTAAAACAAGGATAAACATTAAAGTAAGATAAGCTTTGTAGAGTCCAGCTATTGATTAGTCATCTCCAGCTGTCTTTCATGAGATATGAGTTCAACCTCATCTTTATATCTTCATTGCTTACCTCTGGTTGAACTGGTGAAGGAAACTCCAAGTGTTAGTGACCAGAGGGGTTATGGGGATGCACTTTCCATCGCATCTCTGGTCAGTTCATCGACCCTCTGGTTGTTCTTCAGACTTAGTCATTTTTCCTTGAAGTCTTCCATTGGCCTTCTGGTTCTTCATCACTTTTTTGTCTTCATTACTTCATGCATTATACTTATGGGGTCTAATAATCTCCCCCTAAGTAATGAAAGAGCAAACATCAACTATTCTAAGAACATTCAAAGTATAAACGAAGAACAAAGGCTATTCTAAAGAAAAGCATCTTTTGCCAAAAAAAATTATTGAAACAAATGATGAATTCTTACATTGATGAAATGGAAATTACAAGACAACAAAAAAACATAAGACTACATTCAGGGTCTCCCCTGTGATGTGTCCCAAAAGTGCATGAGTAGTCCTCTGTAATCGATGACTGTAGATATCTCATGTATCAGTCTTTGTCCATCGTTTGTTGGCACATGAGATCTGCCTAACCTGTCTCTGATGGCTTTCTGAAACCATTTAAGTGTTGCATTTGAATACTTAAAGCCCTCAGTTAACCTAAAGAATTTCTTCGTTCCAAACTCATTTGCATATACCAGACCCAATTCTGGTTGAGTAAGGACAGAGGCAGACCTCTTCTCCTGCAGGCCAGGGAAGTCTTTATTAGGTGGAGTGTAGGATAGTCTGTCGATGCCAAGCCGAAGAGCAATCTCAAAGTCACTCTTGGCTCGATGCTTCACCAAGGTCTTCATTGTCTGCATGATCACTCTGTTCGCCATCCCAAATCGTATGCCCTGATCCTGTCGCTGAGTCGTGTATGCGTATAGTTCGATCAAGTCATAGGGATTGAGATTGATTAAGTCATTGTCACTAAATACGCTAACCTGACCATAGGCTCGCTCCACTGTGTACTCTATGTACTTGATGGCTCTGTTAGCGAAGATCCTCATCTTGATGTCCATTACCAACCTTATTCTATCGTTTGAAAAGACAACCCGTGGTGGTTGGGTGGTCTGTCTAACAAACCTATGGTGCAGGAGGTTCATGGATTCTGGTGAAAGAATTAGAGGATTGACAGTCAGCCCTTCATCATGATCATGGTACAGATATTGATGGATGTTCTCCATCATGACTGGCTCCCTCGGCAGCACCTCTGGACGTCTCCTGAGCGACTCCATGTTTGTTATGATTTTATCGACTACCCCTTGAGGAAGGTGCCTCGATGAAGAAGGAACATCCGCTTGCACCTGGGTTTGTTGGGCTGTGGGTTGTGTTTGGGCTAATGTTTGAGAGTGGGTTGGTGATGGAAAGGTTTGGGTTGGCTCTGGTTCATTGGGCTCAGGTGGGGTGATTTCTGGTTCAAGAGGTTGTATTTGGGTTGGAAGTTGTTATGGTGATGAAGGTTGGGTGATTGTGGGTTGAGGTTGTATGGGTAGAGAGGTGAAGGTTTATGTGGTGCGTGGTGTTGGCGAGGGGGTTAATGGTAGATTTGGGGTTGGTGATGGGGTGAAGGGTAGGTTGGTTGTTGGTGGTGTGGATGGTTTTTCATCGGTCAATGAACTCAACTCGATGGGTTCTTGGGGAGTGACGAGGGGAACATGTACATTATGTACATCTTCAGAGGTGTGAGCTTCTGGTTCCCTTGCTTGGGTTGATGGTGGAGGTTGTTCTTGTGTTTGGGGTGGTGGTGATGGTGCAACGGATTCCATCGGATAAGCAGTCGCGGCCTGGTTCTCCCCTTCATGAGGTCCAAGACCTTGATCATCGGGGTCTGGGTCCTCATGGTGTGGCCTTTTGTGCAGGAAGCTACTGGAGCAAGAAGCTCTGCTCCTCTTCTTCATTGTCTTCTTTCTGAAGGTCGCAAGATACGCCTTCAGGACCTGTTATCTTCTGCTCTCCTCCATCATGTGAAGGAGAGAGGTGGTGCACACCTGTTGATCGGCAAGGCTCTAGGAGAGAGCCTTGGTTGGTTGAATGGCGTGATGGATGAATTTTGCACTTATCTCATTGAAGGATGAGATAAGTTCCTTTGACAGGACCCTTAGGTCAACCATGGTTGCGTATTCCATGGTGGAGGTGGAGGCAGGTGGGGGCATGGAGGTGGAGGTGGATGGTGGAACGGGGATGTTGGCAATGATATTCCTCACCTCTGCTGTGAAGGAAGAGAAGGCTTCATCGAAAGATAGGCCTGCAGAGGGAGGTGGGGGAGGAGGAGGTTGGGGTATGTGGGCTAATATGGTAGCTGGGATAGAAGTGAGGGTGTTTTGGATGGTGGTCATTTGATTGGAGAGGGAGGCGAGGGTTTCTTTGATGGATGATGTTGGGGGTGGGGTTGGTTGAGAAATATGGGAGATTATGGTGGCTGGAAGGGTGTTGAGGGTTTGGAGGATGGTATTTATGTGGGTGGTGATGGAGGCTAGGGTCTCATCGGTCGCAGTTGCCTGGGCCGTGAGAGTGGCGATGGAGTTCATTATGAGTTGGTTTCTTTGGATGGCAAAGTCAGAGGAAGTGTTATAGTGTTGGGTTACTGTTTGTTGTAGCATTTGGAGACGGGTTGTGTTGTCTCGGGTTTGGGTTTCGAGGGTTGCAAGGGACTATCAAAGGGGGGTGAGATCGTTGGATGGAGGGCTTTCGACAATCCCTTGTATGATGAGTTTTAGGTCTTCCAAGGACCGCTGGATCGAGTCTACAAAGGCTTGKAACTCAGCCTTTGTGACCAGATCAGCCACATTGGTAACCCCTGCAGCAACGGATGCTGCAGGTTGAGCCTCAGCTCTAGAGGCGCCTTCATTGCCTTGTGAAAATATAGGCCGTGAAGGACTTCCATCATGTCCTTGATAGCCCTCTAGTGGGGAGCTATCTCTTGATGTTGCAACAGCTTCTTCTTCTTCCTCGGCTTAGAGGCCGGGTAAGAGAAGTAAGTGTGTTTCCCCTTCGCTAGGTCAAGTATCGAACATAATATCTGGTCCACTAGCAGTCAGATACAGGAGTGATCCAATCATGCCTCTGTAGATTGTTACATCCACAAATTTGTCTGATGGATCAACAAATAACTTAGCTCCTGTAGCCATAAGTGTTCTCATCGATGATGAATTTGAGAGAGAGTATTTCTTCAGAAGGTCAGTCACATACTTGGACTAATTTTGAAAATCCCTTCTAAAGTTTGTTTAATTTGAAGACCAAGGAAGAAACTAAGTTCTCCCATCATACTTATTTCAAATTTGCTTTTCATCAGCTCTGAGAATTTTTTGCAATGTTTTGCATTTGTAGAGCCAAATATGATGTCGTCCACATATATTTGTACAAAAAGTATGTCACCTTTATGCTTCTTGAGAAAGAGGGTTGTATCGATTGTACCTTTTTCGAAGTCATTGTTGATGAGAAAGGTGGATAGAGTTTCATACCAGGCCATGGGCGCTTGCTTCAGCCCATAAAGGGCTTTGTCCAGAAAGTAGACATATTATGGATGTTTTGGATCTTTAAACCTAGGGGGCTGCTGCACGTAAACTTCTTCTTGAAGTTTTCCGTTGAGGAAGGCAGACTTGACATCCATCTAATAGACTTTATAGCCTTTGTGAGCTGCATAGGGTAGAAATATCCTGATGGCTTCAAGTCTTGCAACGGGAGCAAATGTCTCATCGTAGTCAATTCATTCTTCCTGGAAGTAGCCCTTAGCAACAAGCCGGGCCTTGTTCCTTATGACTATGCCATCTTCGCCCTTCTTGTTTCTGAAGACCCATTTGGTTCCTATGGCCGTCTTCCCTTTGGGTAGAGGCATAAGGGACCATACCTTGTTTCTTTCAAACTGGAGTAGTTCTTCTTGCATTGCGTCTATCCAGTTTGGATCTTGTGGGGCTTCAGAAAATTTCTTTGGTTCTATCATGCTGAGAAAGTTGGCGAAGAGGCATTCATTGGCTGTTGTTGATCTCGTCTTTACACCAGATGTTGGATCACCAATGATTTGGTGATGTGGGTGATCTTTCGTCCACTTTGTCCTTGACTGGGGTTCTGGAGCAATAGGATGCAGTTCTTCATCGACTGATGGAACTACTTGCTCCCCCTCGAAGAGATCATATCCAGAGTTAGACTCTGGTTCTCGTTCTAGATCTGAAGACACATAAGAAGTAGAAGGTGAAGTAACATGAGTTTCAGTAAGAGTTATACCTTTAGCATTGGAGACTTCATGTTCTTCATCGGTTCTTGAAGTGGATTTTGCAGTAGGTGCATGTCCAGCGATTACTTCTTCTTCGAAGATGTCTTCAAATAATTGAGCTAACTCTGATTCATTGGGTTTGCCAAGTGATGAATCAGATGCTCTTCTTTGAATTCCGAGTTCTGAACTGTTGTGTTAAGAAGTCATTGGTGTGGAGTCATCAAAGGACATATTGATGCTTTCTATGACAATTTTTATCCTTTTGATGTAAACTCTGTAGGATTTTGCAGTTTGAGAGTATCCCAGAAAGATCCCTTCATCAGCTTTCTTGTCGAACTTGCCAAGATATTCTCTATCATTCAGTACAAAGAATTTGCACCCAAAGACATGGAAATACTTGACATTTGGTCTTCTCTGATTAATGAGCTCATAGGGTGTCTTCTGGTGCCTCTTGTTGATGATGGATCGATTCTGGGTGAATCATGCAGTAGAAATTGCTTCAGCCCAGAAGGTGATGGGTAACTCCGCTGAAGCAATCATGGTCCTTGCTGCTTCCACAAGGGTTCTGTTCCTTCGACCACTCCATTCTGTTGTGGGGTTCTGGCTACTGAAAAGTTTTGTGTGATGCCTTCAATCATGAGGTATTCATTGATTCTGGCATTTTTGAATTCAGTTCCATTGTCGCTTCTAACTTTGATGAGTTTTCATTGTAGAAGGACTTGGAGTCTTTTCATCACCCCAATGAGTAGGTCAGGAACATCTTATTTCATCTTCACAAACTCAACCCCGGTGTATCTGGAGTATTCATCAACAAGTACCAATATGTACTTCTTTCCTGAGAGGCTTTGTGTAGATATGGGCCCATAGAGATCAATATGGATCATATCCAAGGGCTTGATACAGGAGGTTTCTGACTTTGTTCGGTGAGAGGCCCGTTTTAGCTTTCCCATCTCACAGGCTGAGCATAGATGATCTTTTTCAAAGTTGAGATCAGGAATCCCCTTGACCAGATTCTGTTTGGCTAGCTTTCTTAAGAAATCAAAATTCAAGTGTGAGAACTTCTGGTGCCATAGCCAATTTTCATCGCTCTTATGGGATACAAGGCAAAAGGTGTTTTGTCCCTCAGAGGATTAGAAATCCAGAAGATAGAGATTCCCTTCTTTTTTGGCCTTGATGATGGTTTGACCGGGCTTTGTTTCTATGATACAGAAACCTTTGCGGAATCTGACTTCAAGACCCTTGTCGCAGAACTGGCTTATGCTTAGTAAGTTGTGCTTTAAACCTTCAAGATAAGCTACTTTGCTGATGGAGATGTTGCCTTTGATGAGAGTTTTGTATCCCTTGATGGTTTTCTTGTTGTTGTCTCCAAAAGTGACAGAGCCTCCAGATTTTTCGATAAAGGGCGTCAGCTGACTTTTGTCGCCAGTCATGTGCCTGGAGCAACCTGAATCCATGTACCATGGTTGCACATGTTGGTCCTGCAAGACAAATTAAGGGGTTTTAGGAACCCTTTTTTTTAATGGGTCCACGTTTGTTAGTAGGAGATACCTCTCTCTTTTCATCACCCTTAGCCTTTGTAGGCTTGGGTTTGTTAGCATTTTCTTTGCCCTTGGACTTGGGCTTTTTCATGTTTTCATTGGTTTTAACTTTATAGCGATAAACGTGTTGGGAGAATATGCAGCAATGTGTCAGCATGTGATTCCTCAGGTTTTGTAAAAGTGCTAAACATTGACAATCATTATACTTTGGACATCAATGTCTAACATTCTTTTTATTCACTGAAAATAAAGAAGTAAATGCAGGGGATGTAAATCATGTCCAAGCATCGGTTGTTTTTACAAACTTCCTATCTAGTTCAGATTTTTTATTTGAAGGGGTCTTTGTCTTTACTTTTTTTCTCCTGAGGAAGGACTGTTTTTTTTTCATCCGAATGAGAGGAAAAGTGGTGGTTAGATTTCTCAGAGGTAGGCCACTTCTGTTTTTGCTCACGAGTAAACTTAATGAACTTAGAATATATGCTAGGGCCTTTTGAGTTATCGTTGTCATATTTGATATTTCTCAGTTTTCTCTTTCCTTTGTCTGAAGATTTCATCGATGGAGGAATACTAGATTTCATTGAGGGTTTGAAGTTTTGAGGCTTCTTATTTTCAATGATCTTTGGTGATTCACATATTATCTCTTCTTCAGATTTAGAATCGAGAAAGTCTCTCACTGATTTCTCGAATTCAAAATTAGCATGGATGTTCGTGAGAGGTGTGGGTTCAGAGGTTGATGCTTCAGAGTGATCTTCTTGAGGTTCCATCGTTTCTGACTTAGATGAACTTTCAATGTTACTTGGATGATTCATCGATTCATCAGCTGATGGTTCCTTATTAGAATTCTCCTTTTCATCAACAATACTTGCTGATGAAGTGGGATTGACAACTAGAGACTCTGGTTTAACCATAGGGTTTCCATCGGTCTCTGATTTGCAGGTGTCGTTCCTTTCTTCAGAATTCTTACATTTACTGCTCTCATATACCACGTTTTCAAAATCCTGTCTTATGACGACAGTTTTTCCATCGACTTTAACTCTGTTAAAATTTGATTTTGGTTTCGGGATAAACTCGGGTTTTTGAATGCATCCAAGTTTGAAAGTGGATTCAAGGGTGGATTTCTTTGATTCGATGAAGGAGTCCAATTCATTGAATCTAATCCCTTGAGTGTCCGTTTGACCGTTTAACTTTTCGTACACATCTTGGGCATCCTTGTATTTCTTCATCAGAAGTTCATTGGTTTGAAGCATCTGGTGAAGAATCTCCCTTTCTTTTTGGAAGAAATCTTTGAGAGCCACTGAGTTAAGTCTCTCTGCCTCAGATTCTTTTAAGGCCTTAGTTTTCTTTTCTAAGTCTTTGGTTACTCGCTTGTTTATTTCCAGAAGTTTTTCTTCCTCTGATTTTTTAAGAGTGGCGATACGAGTCTTTTCTTTCATGAGATCGGCTTTTTCTTCGGTTAGAAGATCARTHTCTCTTTTGTAGAAACTGACTTCTTTTTCCGCTTTAAGTCTTTCAGATTTTTTAAAATTTAATTTTTCTTTTAATTTCAAAAAGTCCTCTGAAAGCTTTATTACCCTTAACTCTATCTTAGATGGAGACGAGTTGGTTTCATCGATAGTAGACTCACATACCGGATCATCAATGTCAGAGGCCGATTCTGCATTGGATGTGGCCATTAGACCGATGAGTGCTTTGTCTTCTTCATCGGATAAAGAATCAGACACCCAATTTTCTTTCTCAGCCATCAGGCTTCGCTCTCTAGGATTGTACTTGTATTTATTCTTGTAACAGTCGACATCCTTTACCAGTCGTCCTCTGTATTCTTTGGAAAAATGACCGATTTTTGCGCACGTGAAGCAGCAGAGGTCATTTTTCCTTCCATCTTTGTTCTCTTTCTTCTCCTCTCTTCTATCTTCTCTTCTGTCTTCTCTCTCTTCTCTTCCATTTCTTATGTCTTCAATCTGATGAAATTTAGATGGCTTCCTTTCATAGGATGGCTAGTACTGTTCCCTCTTGAACTCTCTTCGTTCATAGGATTTCTTGATGAACTTTTTCTGGAACTACTCTGTAATCAAGGCCAGAGATTTGGCAAAGGCTTTGATATCATCATCTGATTTAGATGTTTCATCTTCAGATTTTGATTCCACCCCCAGTGATTTCTTTCATTTCTTCTTGTGATCTTTGGTGGAGGTCCTTGAAACGTCCTTTTCTTCAACTGCAAGAGCCAGGGGTCCACCGATGGACACCTTTTTCTTCATAATATCATTCTCTTGTGCAGCAAGCATTCCGTATACGTCATGAAGTGACCAGCCGTCTAAGTCCTGATTTGCTTGAAGGGACATCGACAGCTGTGTCCATTCATCGCCGAGACTTTTAAGGAATAAAACATTGTTTTCTTCCTTAGTTCTGGAGATATCGTTTCGACGACATTGATTAATCAATGTGTTGAAACGATCGTATGTCTTTTGAATCTGTTCATCACGAAGAGCTTTGAATTTGGTGTACTCGTTGAGACATTGGGCTCTACGATTCTTCTTCGTTTTTGCCCCTCCTTCCAATTGACTTGCTAGCTCATCCCATAGTTCCTTGGCTGTGGAACATGCATCAAGAGATTGGAAGATTTCATTGGTTATGGCCATGATTATCAGTCTTTTGGCCTTCTTGTCGGTCTCAACCCGTTCTATGTCGTCTTCATCCCAATTCTTCTCATCCTTGGGCATGTAATAGGCAGGAATTTCTGCTGTGGTATTTGTTCCTAGGACTCTTGGAACAAGAGTCTGTGGAACATAGGGACCCTCCATAACAGATCGCAGAAGATTTTTGTCCATCCCTTCTAGAAAGTTCACCATCCGTATCCTCCATTGTGGGTACTCTTCTCTTTGAAGAGTTGGAGTTTTGGTGAGGGAACCAACACTATAAGCGGAATTCCAGTTGGCCATTAAGATTTTTAAGAAGAGAGAAAATTTATGTTTTTTGAGAAGATATTTTATGAAAAACGTGAATTGAGAGATTTTTGATGATCGTTTGATTGGAAAAACAATCAATTGGCTCTGATACCAATTGTTGATCTCAGATCTCTCAATAACACTAATAATTAAGTTAAGAATAACCAAATTATAGTGTTTGAATGAATAAAATGATGAACACTCAAGAACAATGTATGAACNCAATAACACTAATAATTAAGTTAAGAATAACCAAATTATAGTGTTTGAATGAATAAAATGATGAACACTCAAGAACAATGTATGAACATTCAAAGAATAAACTTGAGTGCCAAAAATTTCACTTTATTCCGACGATTATGAAAAACGTAAAGTTGTCAAAGATTACAATAGGCTTAATCACCTATTTATACTAGTAATCTACTAAGAAGATAACTATCTAGTGAGACTATTTAGCTAATCTTCTACTAACAGATAAAGCTTGTCTAAAACAAGGATAAACATTAAAGTAAGATAAGCTTTGTAGAGTCCAGCTGTTGATTAGTCATCTTCAGCTGTCTTTCATGGGATATGAGTTCAACCTCATCTTCATATCTTCATTGCTTGCCTCTGGTTGAACTGGTGAAGGAAACTCCAAGTGTCAGTGACCAGAGGGGTTATGGGGATGCACTTTCCATCGCATCTCTAGTCAGTTCATCGACCCTCTGGTTGATCTTCAGACTTAGTCATTTTTCCTTGAAGTCTTCCATCGGCCTTCTGGTTCTTCATCATTTTTTTATCTTCATTACGTCATGCATAATTCTTATGGGGTCTAACACAATCAGAAAGACTCAAAAGTTGAAGGCAGATAAAACTAGTCAAATCCCATGAAGGAAAATTTTTCTCAGTCTACCAGTTTGGGCTATTGTCGTCATTAGTTTTACATTCCATTATGCTTTGTATGTGCTTATGAATTGGTTGCCTACATATTTTGAACTTGGCTTGAAGTTCAGTCTTCAGGAAATATTTTGGTGTATAAGTTGTGTGAAGTTGTGAAGATTGTAATTGTATCTCGATCAACCTCGTATCCGTATTTGCATCCATTCTTGGCCATCGGCTAAGTACCTAAGTCTTCAAGATTTGGGCTTTCTTGTTTTAATAAGCCCATTTTGTTTCTTAACTCATTCTTTTTATGTTTTGTTGTTTGGCCCAATTTTTTTTGTCAACATTAATTTATGTTTTAGCAATTTCCTTTTCTAGATTTCATTTTTTTGTGTGGATCAAAAAAAATTATCTGTTTTTTCTGAGGTTTTTTTTAACTATTTTTGAGTTTTTTTCTATGTTTTGAACTGTTTTGAGAATTTTTGAACTGATTTGGATCACATAAACTGTTTTAATCAATTTAACCGTTTTGACTGTTTTAACAGTTTTCAACAGTTTTTGACTCTTCCTACTGATTGTTGACGGTTTTCGCTGCTTTTTTGATTTCTCATCAGTTTTTGTGCTTTTCTGATTTTTTTTTAGCTTAATTGATTTTGATTTCGACACATTAGATCTTGTGACCAATCTGATTTTTAAAATGGCAGTTTCTTTTGAGAAGGAGAATACGGAAATGAGAATTAGGATTTTAGAATTGGAAAAGAGCGTGAATGATTATAAAGATAAATATGTGAATGTATTTCTTGAAAATCACGCTACTTTGGAATGGGCTAAAGAGTTGAAACAAGATCTTGAAAAATGTAAAGAAGAAAAGAAATGCCTTCTAGCTGAGATTGATGTATTACTTGGAAAAGATACTTATCTCAAGGGAAGTCAAAAGAGAGACTTTGATTTGTTAAAGGAGAATTCCGGGCTAAAATCTAGGATTTTTGAACTTGAAAAGATTTTAGATTCTAAAAGAAAAGAGTCAGATGAAGAAGCAATAAAGCAGAGCAAAATTAAGCAAGAATTGGTAGATAAAATCCGTAAAGATGAGTTTGAACTGAATGCTGAAAGGAATTCTCAAGGGAATAAGAATACAGAGACTAAGGACTTAACTGATAAACTTCATAAGTCTGAGAGTGATCTGAGTGAGTTAAAGAAGTTACTGGATTTAGAGAAAGAGAAGGTTCTAGAAGCTGAGAAGAGTTTGAATTTTCAAAGACAAAATTTGAGAAAGATAAGAAGAGCTTTCTTGAAGTAGAGAAAAGATTCGGTGTTGAACGCATATCTTATGAAAATAAGATAAACTCTCTTGAGCTGAACGCTAAAATGCTGTTAAAGCGGATCTCTGATTTTGAGCAGTTGATCATCTTGGAACGAGCCAAGACTGATAAAGAGAAGGAAGATATCAGAGAAAAATGTTTGAGCCAGAATCAGAAAATGTCTGACTGCATTGCTCTAAAGCAAAAGGCTTTAGATGAAGAGAAGAAGCAATTTGCGCTTGAAAAGAGAAATACTACAAAGAAATATGCAGCTATAGCTAAAGAGCTTGCTGAAAAGAAAAAGTGGCTCGACAGCGCTTCTGAAAATGAGAAAAGCAGCTCAAATGAAGAGAGAAGAGAGTTTAATGATCAGAAGAATAAATTTGAGATGCTTAAGAAGGAGTTAGAAGGTAACTCCTGGATACTTCAAAGAAATTGTCTGATATGAAGACAGAACTTGAAACTGAACAGAAAATGAGAACTGAACTCAAAGAGAAGTATGATTTAGTTGCTGTTGAACGAGACCAGCTTTTTAAGAAAGTCAAAGACTTTTCTTGTGCTCAGAGCTCAACTGGTTCTCCTTCACAATGTAAAACCAGCTTTTATGATTGTTCCAAGTCTAACAGTTATTCAAGCAGTCCTAAATCTACTGTTTCTAAGAACTATTCTCGTTCTTCAAGTCAGTACTATCAAGGGTATGTTATTGGATCACCCAATTATTCTTCAAAAGTTAAAAGCATTTGGGTTAATAAATCTAAATCTGTTTTGTCTTGTAATTCTGTTGTTACTAACAATCTTCCTTGTTTTCTGAGATCCACTTCTGACTTGATAAATCTTAGCAAGAAAAAGATCATGTGCTCCACATGTAAAACTACTGATTTTGTGAACAGGAAGAGGTACAACAGGTGGTCTAGCGACTACAGATTTCAGAGAAGTTGGAAAGGTAATGACAGGTATGATTATAATAATTGGTATGGATCTTATTACGTATATAATCATCCTGTTACAAGGGCGAAAATGAAAACATCTAACAAAAATAGATGGTTTGGCAGTTATAACATCCAACAACCTGATACTAACAAAGAAGGAGCCAAGTTCGTTTGGGTAACAAAATATGTTTAATCTGATTTTGCAGGTGCGTCATTACTGTGTTGATCAGAACATCATGCTTATGATGCACAAATTCAGGGGGAGTTGTATAATGTTCAAACAAAGGCTTATGAACAACACAGTTCAGGACCCGTGCTTAAACATTGTTCTTTCTAAACACAAAGTTTAGGACTCGCGCTAAAAATGTTTCCATTTTTTTTAATTTTTAATTTTTAAGCTGAACTGAAACATTATTTAAATCTACTTTCTAGGGGGAGTCTCTAGAAGTTTTTGAATAAATGTTTTTCGGAAAGTGGAATTGTTTTTTTTTTGTGAAAACGAGTACATTTTCTGAACAGGTATTTCCTGAGATTTTACGTGCGTAATTTCTCATCGAACGTAACTCCAATACCTGTTTCAGCTATTCTTGAAATTGTTATTATCACGTCTCTTAAAATAATATCATTTTTGGTGATAATACGCTTGTTACCAATCAAAGTTTGTTTTTCTAATTTTTTTTACTTTGATTGATATACATTCTATAATTTTTTTAATATTCAAATTCTGTAAACTTGTACTTACAGATCTTCTTTCATTTCTCACTTATACTGAATAATCTGATTTTGAACATCACTCCTTCATTGATTGTACTTAAAAACCAAATATCTTGATCAATTTTTAACTGATCATTGTGCTTTATAGCAATAATATTCTTGATCAACTGTTGTGATCAATTGAGCTTACAGTAAATTTATGAGGGACTGAGTGCTTAACAGAAATACCTCTATGGAATGTCAGAACCGACAAACCTATCCAAGAGGACAACCATATTTGAGTGAGCATTAAATACACAAGGGTTTGTGTGCAGAGCTTAAAATGAAAAAGAGAGGGGTAGTTATTGTGAGACTAAAAGAATTGATGAGAGTTGTGTCAGGATTAAAAGATTACAAGAATCCTGTTCCAAACTTCAAATTATCGGGCATACCACATAATTTATTAGTTCTCAATTATTTCGAGACTAATATTGAAAAAGACAAAGCCCAGGCTAATTCTTGTCACAACCCCACCAACTACTCATTTATCTCTTAACAAATAAGTGTTTCAATAACACTTGGGGCACGCAGCTCACAATCTATCAATTTCTCATTCGGAGAAAGTTGATATTGAAACAGAAGGATATATGTCCCCCCCTTCAAGTCTTTTTGATCACTAATTGAGTCTGATAAATTTGTGTAGTCCGCACGGTTTATCTTTTTGAGCCTAAACAGAAACATATGTTGCTTTATCTTTCTACACTACACAGATTTTGCATTTTATATTTTATTTTTCCGAAACATTCATAGATATGCTATTATTAAGCTATCGATGATTGAATGGAAGACCTGTTGAGATGAACCTCATAAAGTCTCATATATACAGTACATCCGTTGTACTGAGTATATTTGTTATACTCACAAGTCAATCTTTTTATGAGATTGAAAACAATTTCATACGTTGAAATTGGTTGTTATTTTCCCATTCCCTTAATCTGAAAAGATTGTAAAAGTGGATTTTGGAAACCTCGAGAGGATAATATAAAAAACTATAAAATTATAGGTGAATATTTTGATGGAACAAAGTTTTCTCCGGTCTCAGATATCGTTGATATTGCCAATCTACCATCTATTTCTGCATGTTTTCTTACCATTAAAGCAGGAGTCTTGTTTTCTTTTCGGATAAGGCTAATCCATATACAAGTTTATTTGAAAAGTTCTACTTACAATTTTATGAATTGACGGTTCTCGATGAAGGTTTCATTCATTCTGAAGTATGATGTAATGATTCTCATTTCATCATAAGGGGGAGTATGTAATAATGAATGAAATGTTCAAATCCGATCGATATAAGGGGAATATGTTGTAAAGATCAAGGGGGAGTAACATCAATGACGGCAAAAGACTCAAAAGGAGTGTGACTAGAGATTATTACAGAAGATTATTCATGTGCTAAAATGTCTGAGAGTTTTTGAATGTGAAGATCATCGTTTCAAAAGTTTACTGATAGAGATTTCTCATCGAAGAGAATGTTAGAGTTTATTATCTGAAGAAGATTCTTTGAAGATCATATCTTGAAGATCATTTCTGAAGATCATTGCTAATATTGTTCTACATTGTTAAATGAGAAGATCATCGTGTTCTACATTCAAGGGAGAGAATGTTAGAAGATTTTTCTCAACAAAAGATCATCTGAAGATTTCGATGTAAAGATTGTTTTTTGAAGAAGTCATAAAGTGTTCAATGTGACAAAGTTCAAACGGGATTCAAAGCGCGTAAATTCTTTCAAGCCTGAATACAAATGGGGAGAATATTAGAACTAAATTTCAGTGGTAAATTGTATTCGTCTTGAAAGTTAATTTTGTCTATAATTGTATAATAGACATCGTGTTTGACTTTGTATAATAGTTTGACTTTGACTAGTGGGTTCATGGTTGACCCTATAAATAAGATTTGTCTTTTGTAATTTGGTAAGGAGATTTCATTTTGTAAATTGTACGTAAACATGTGAGAGTATTATAAAGCATTGACTTGTAGACTTTCTCTCTCAACTCTCCTCTCATGTTCTTACAAGATTACTTGAAGATATGCCATGGATTCTCAAAGTTTTATATAGATTGATCATAACATCGACTATCGAATATCTTAGGAGGGATAGAGAGCTTATCAGAAATACCTCTATGGACTATCAGAACTGATAGCTTTGCACAAGAGGATAACCATACTGAGTGAGCTTATCTACAAAATGGGTTTGTGTGCGGAGTTTAAAATGAAAAAGAGAGGGGTAGTTAATGTGAGCTTAAAAGAATTGATGAGAGTTGTGTACATGATTAAAAGACTATCAGAATCTTGATCCACCCATTATAATCTGGGCAAACCACATAATCTATTAGTTCTCAATTCTTTCAAGACTAATATTGAAAAAGGCAAAGCTCAGGCCAACTCTTGTTTAAAACCCCATCAACTACTAATTTATTTCTAAAAAGATAAGTGTTTCATTAACACTGGGGCACACCGCTCATAATCTATCGGTTTCTCATTTAGAGAATATTGATATTGAAAAAGAAAGATATATGTCCCCTCTTCAAGTCTTTTTTATCACAAATCGAGTCTAATAAATTTATGTAGTCTATATTGTATACCTATTTGACATTGAAGCATGTGTTGCTTTATCATTTCTACACTGCACAAATTTTATAGAATATTTGTTATTCTATTATAACATTCATAGGTACGCTTTCGCAAAGCTATCAATGATTGAATAGAAGTCCCATTGAGATGAACGTCAAAAAGTCTCATATATAAAGTACATTCTTTGTACTGAATATATTTGTTGTATTCACATGTCAATCTTTTTATAAAAAGATTCAAAACGGTTTCATAAGTTGAAACTGGAATTTTTCCAAATTTCATAATCTGAAAAGATTAATTAAGCAAATTTGAAAAGATTATTTAAATTTCTATGAATTGGCAACAAAACTTTCTTGATCATTCATTTTGTGGTATGATGTCAATGGTTGTCATTAACATCATAAGGGGGGGTATACATAAAATGAATAAATCTATCTGAGTCATTTATGAAGATTGGGGAAGTTGATACAAACTTGAAGGAGTAAAGAAAATTTTTGATGAAAATTGTTGATTGTTGAAGATTATTGTATTGCTGTGTTTAAGGGGAAATGAATGTGAAAATTATTTCTCATTTGTTATAAAGGGGGAGATTGTGAACATTAATTTTGTTTTGAAAGAAAAGGGAGATATTTCTTGAATGTTGAAAAGAAAATTGTCAAAGAAAAGAAAAGATTGTATAAGTTTTGAAGTTTGAAGAAAGAGTTTTCAAAAGAGAAAGATTGTTAAAGGTTAAAAAAATCAAATCTTGAAGAAATCATGTTTTCTGAATGGATTCTGAAGATTTGTTGTTTTTGACTTGAATCCAAAAGGGGAAATTGTTGGGTCTAAATGTTGTATTCAAGTCCCGAGCTTAAAGTGTTTTACTTGCTTTGTAATGTTAGCTTGTTATTTGTTATTAGTTGGGTATAAATAGTTAGTTGTGTTAGTTTTGTTAGTTGTATCAACGTACACAAACAGAAAAACAGTTAGCATTTTGTTAGAATTCATATACTGTTAGAGAGAAAGACATTTGTAATCAAGAACACCTGTGTATCACATTTGACATCAATGACATGCCGACAGATTCACTTCTATTTTTGTGTTCTTGATTCTTGTTTGATTTGATGATTACGAGAGAGAGAGAGAGAGAAAGAGAGAGAGAGAGAGAGAGATAGAGAGAGAGAGAGAGAGAGATAGAGAGAGAGAGAGAGAGAAGAGCCTTCAAATACAAACCGACAAACTAATAACAACCAATCACATAAATTTATTTATAATGCATTTTGGTCTTTTGAGATTACAATACTTATGTTTGGTAAGTAAAACAGTTTGTAGATGGGGGGGGATGAATACAAACACAATATTTTTCAAATTTAAAATGTATATTGATAGAGAAGATCAATACAAATTTTACAAGACTGTTTGCGGAAAGATAAGGTAAGAAAACCTATCTAAACAATCTTTAGTTACACACGAATTCTTAGCAAATGAGAAAAGAAATGTTGTAAAGAAAAGTTCTTTTACTTAAGTTCGAAAATGCTCAAAGTAAGAATTAGGTTTAAAGAGTGAGTTGCACGCACTCTACATGGAGAAGAAACACTTCTATTTATACACAATGCATTAAATGTTCATTTAATGCAATATGGTGGGGTTAGAATGTGTGTCAAGCCTTACAAGGAAGGCTTGTTCTTTGCTACAGTGAATAGTACAAAAAGTACTATTCATGAGCAGACATATTTACCTAAAGTTGGTAGGCAATAGAGTCGACTAGTCGGCTTCGTACCGTACTAACTATTAGAAAGGGTAGGTTTTGTTCTTTGTGTGCATAAGGACAAGACAACAACAATCGTGCTAAGCAAGCTTCCTTTGATCGCTAAATGCGGAAATAACCTGAAGGTCTCTTTAGCATTCGTTGAGGCTTGAGCAGTCTTCACACATATGTAGACAGGCTTGTAATCACTGAGTACTGCTTCAGATCACGTACTCGCCAGTCTCTAATCTTCAGTTTCAGTCTTCGACACTAGCTGAAGGTTCTTTGGTGTGAGTGTTGTCTTCTTGAGGTATCGCTGTCTCTGATTGAATTACAATACAAGTTCTTCAATGATTACTGAATAGGTTCAGTGATGATCGCTGGAACTGAAAAAACAGAAAAATAAATACAACGTATAAGTGAAAAGGAATTATCATCAAATCACTGAGAGAGAGGATCAACAATCTCCCCCTATTTGATGATAACAAGAGAACATAAAGAATGTTGTCTTATCAAATAACAGTAAGGAAAATTTACATATAAAGTACATGTCCCTTTTTACTATTTTGGGATCTTTTTCAGTAAGTCAGTCTTTGCTTGAGAATTTTCCTTAAGTTATATCTAAGAAAAAATTACAAGTCTGGAAACTGAAACTGAAAGCTTATTCACTGACTTATAGATTGTCAGTGAATGTATGTAACACTGGAACTCATAGAATTGTGTCCCTATTACTTTTTCCAGAGATCTTTTTCAGTAAAGTACATGAAATACTCATTTTATAATCATTGGTAATATTACAAGCAATTCAGTACATGTCTAATACTTACAGACTATAAGATTAATCACTGAAAGTAGACATAGTACAAAAGATTTACAAGGAAAAGTAGATTGTTGTTACAAAGAAAAACTATTCTATAACACTTAGATCTATGTAGCTAGGTACATCTTCACCAAGGTTTCTTCGATGTAGGCATTCCCTTCGTATCTTCAGATCAATGACTTTTCCAGGCATGCTATCATCTATCTAGAGCAAGAGGTAAACCAAATGACCCATTGGACATAGATGTAGCTATGACATTCTCTGAAATCTGACTTCAGCTTCATAGTCAAGGAATATAACTCCTAACTCAAGTTTGAAATGCATAGCATTGGGTGTATAGGGACCCTTATCTGGCAAGTCAAGATTCAGCATAGAAATGTCTATACTCTGATGACCCTTCAGGACTTCATCTAAGAAGAACCTTGTTTCATGTTCGTTCCTTAGGAATGGTCCATCATTAGGATCAGAGAGCTTGAGTTTCTTCTTCCCACCTTTCTTCAAAGATGGCCTGTTAGGGACCGCGACATACTTGGACATCCGTTTGATGAGATCACTGATGGTTTCCTCGATAATCGCCTTGTGTCTTGACTTGGATCGCTGAATGGCTTGCCTAATTTCCATCCATTCGTTGTATCCATATCGGCCAAGGTAGGAAGGGTACTTGGTGATGGCATCGAGATTATCCCTGGTGATGACCATTGAGACCAGTGTTCCACCGTCTTTTGAACGTCCGCTGATGCTGACGCTGATAATCGGGCGGGGACTAATTCTCTTCTTCATCTTTGCTTCGCTCCATCGCTTGTCCTTTTCCACTAGCTTCAGGTTCTTCTCATGATCAGCTTCTGCAATAGAAAGAAGTTTAGCCTGGGTTCGACAGCGTTCACCTTTTTTCTTGGACTTTCTTTTGGGAAGAATCTTCGCAACTAGTGACTTGGCCAACTTTAAGCTGTCTTCAGTATACTTCTTCTGAATCTCTAGCTCTTCTTCAGCCTGTAATGCCTCGAGTCTTTCAGCTTCAGAAAGGAAGTCGAACTCACCACCACTAGAGATACGAAGAGGAATTTTTACTCTAGTCTGGTCAAGTGACTCCTTTAATTGTGTCATATGTTGGTCGGTATGAGCACTAGAGACAGGGTGATCAGGGACCCACTCCAGTTGACCGCAGGTGGTTGATGGAATTCGAAGTTGATACAAGGAAATGACTACTACCTGAGAGGTAGAGTCTTCAAATAAGGGTTGTTGAGGGATATTAAACAATACCTTCAGGTTCCCTTCTTCAGCGACCGCCTTCCCTTTAGACTTGGGGTCCTGGTTCCTTGATGGAGCAGACTCTCCTTCCCTTTGCTCCCCCTGGGATGCAGAATCCGTGAGGGTGACTCCCTTGGTGGCGGTTGATGGCTTCTGGTACGTGATGGTAAAGTCATCTTCATTAGCATCGTCGTCGTCACCATCTAGGTCACTTTCGGGGTCTGGGATGGTAGGTTCATCATCTTCATCATCATCATCTTCGTCTTCATCATCATCATCACCAGCAGCAGTGATGGAAGGAGCATCATCCCTAGGGATGGCATCAACTACCTTAGCTGAAACAGCTTCGGTGGTCGGGATTACAGGAGAAGCAACCGCTTCAGCTCTAGGGTCTTCAGCTTCAGCTTCAGCTTCAACTGCAACAGATGCTGGAGCAGCAACATCAGATGGTCTATCAGCGTTGAACCTCATATCCCCCTCTCTGGCTAATACTTGAGAGTATAGGCCAGAGAGTTCGTCCAGGCACTGATGTTGGAGAATCATCATTTTCTCTAGCCTTGACAGAGCACTGGCTAGATTTGTCGTTGCCTCACGCGTCTCATTAAGTTGGGCGCAATCATCAGCAGAGAAAGAAGGTGCACTGGAGCTGGTTGACGGACAGCATCCAGGATCTACTGAAGAAGTCTGGTCTGTTGAATGGCGAGAGCCTGAGCATCATCAGCCCTGCTGGAGAGAACAGCAATGGCGTCAGTGTTGGCTTGAACAGCTTCTTGGAAATTCAGGAGGTGACTCTGAACTTCTTGAACGTCCGCTTGGGTAACTAGGAAGTTTGCATCAAGGTCAGCCTAGCGGGGCATCTCGTGGTGTACTTCAATTATTCTGCAAAGAACTGAATCAACGGTTGGGAGGAGAAGTTTGATGTCAGATGCCATATCATAGTCATCATCAATCTCTTCATCCCCTCCATCTTCTTTCTCGCCCCCGTCCTCTTCCTCTTCTTCATCATCTGGCTGATGCGTAGAAGAAGGACCTGCAAGAGAGGAAGAGTGAGCAATAAAAGGCTCAAGGTTAGTAGAAATGAAAGGGTAGGAAGATGGAATATCTGAGGGGCCATCAATAATATCCAAAGGATTGTCACTAGCATGAGCAAAGATGTCGTCGAGGGGATGGACATCTGTATGTTGAGGAGCATCGAGATGAGCAACCTCAGGTCCAGTGGTGTGTGCCTCAGTATCAGGGAGGACAGTCGCTGATACATCATCGACACGTGTAAAGACCAAAGAAGGAGGAGAAGAGAAGATGGTTGAGAAAATATGTGGGTGTTCAACGGTGGTGGCGCTGATATTCACACCTTCAGTGATTTGGGTCACTGAGGCGGTTGGGGTAGGTGCCACTGATACGACAGTGATTGGAAGAATCACTAAAGAGCTAAGAGGGTTAGCTAAAGATGCCTCGTGGTTAAGGCTAGTTTCAATAGCTGAAACCTGTCGAGAGGCTTCAGCCAGAGACGTGGCTATCCCCTTTTTGGACTTCTTGGCTCTCTGCGGAGAACAAAGAGTTCGTTGAGAGGGTCATTTTGAAGGGGTTTTGGTGGCTTGGCTAGACTCGAAAGGGGGGGGGTTACGCTTGTCCTGGCCACTCGAGGAGAAGAGGTAGTGATGGAGACAATAGAAGTTAGCGCCACATCACTGTCCCTCAGCTTATGATCCAGAATCCTGGATCCAAGCTTGGAAACCTGGAGGTTGCCTTTCGTGGAGTAATGATCTCCAAAGATCTTCGCAAAGACCATCGAAAGGAACCTAGTGTAAGGCACCATTTTTCTCGTTGGCGCCTGTTCAGCTTGAGCACCAGGTCATCGAAAATGACTGCAGCATAATTTATATTGCGACGCTGAATCGCAGATACGCCTATGGTCAAGGCGATCCTAGAGACATGGTCCTTGCCTCTAGTCTTTCCACCCATGCACTAGATGAAATGAGAGAACAGGTATTGCCAGACAGTTGACATCCTGTTCTTCTCGATCTTCGACAAGGACTTCATGAGAGCATTTGAGTCCTTCTTCATTGGCCATTGATAGCCAATGGCGTTGAGACACTCGATGATCTCGGCCGTTGTGGGTTCGCTGTCGTAGGGGCCTTTGGGAAGGCGAAGAGCCGTCCTCAAGGTGTTCACGCCAAACTTCACTTTCATGCGGTTGAAGGTGAACTTGACTTGTTTATTCTTGACATCCAGGCTTGACCTCGACATCCACAATCTCAGCAGTGAACCAGAACTACTGGAGAAGTTCTTTCACCATGATGAGCTCATGGTTGAGTGCGAAGTCCAGCGACGACTGTTTGAGGAAGTCAGGTGCTTTTTGGTAGTCCGCCTTGGATGAGGGGATATCCAGCAAGTCGATGTGGTTGTTGCCTTGAAAGACACCTCATCGAGAGAAAAGTTAACGTCCTTGGCTGCCATCTATTTTTTAATAAGAAGAATAAGATAAAACAAGTTGTTAGTAAAAACCAAGATTGTTTGGGAGAAGATTATAGAAAAGTTTTTGAATCAATAAAAACTTTTTATTGAAAAATCCTGAAGAAGATTTAGGGTTTTTCAAGTAGAATGTGTATATAGAAACAAGATTATTACCAAGTAAGAGTTTGATTAAATAATCTTTATAGTTTAATATTACAAGAGAACCAGTTTCTTGAATCTATTAAACTTATTTCTTATAATAGAAGATAAAGAGGATATTGACCTTTAGAGATTAGGGAGAAAAAGGTCGAAAGGACTTTGAAGATTGAGAGAGTTCTTGCTTTGGAGAAATTCTTGCAGATGTTCGTCTAAGAATTTTGAAAGTGTAAAGAGAAAAGTGGAGAAGAAGTCTCATATTTATAGGTAGGAGGAGATAGAAGGAATATGAGAGAGTGAAAAGATGACGGTTCGGGAAAGTGGTCATGATGAAAAATGCCACATTCTCATCCATGATTGGATGGCATTAAATGAGGTAGCGTAATGACAGTACCTTTTGCGCATCTCAAAGCGTTATGCATTGTAAATAGAGAATGTCGTCATTAAGACGGTTCATTAACTATTTTCTTTTAAAAACAAAGGGTTTTTAAGAAAACGAAGAGTCATGCAGTGTTTAACTAAACACTGAAAAGACCGTATAAAATGTTTTATCACTGAAGATGAAAAGACTTCGGTGAGGGCTTTAACACATCAGTGTCAGTGATAAGAGAATCACTAAAACTGGCATTTAAAAATATTTGAATCACTGATTGAAAAGATTTAGTGATCATTTTTTATTTTTAAGAGAATAAGTATAAAAATATACTTATAGATATAATCAGTGATAAGAACATCACTGAAACCAACTTTTAAAACAATAGTTACTGAAGAAGAAAAGATTCAGTGATAGTTTTAAGTTTAAGAAAAGAGAAGCGTAATCATACCTGAGAGAGAATATATATATATATATATATATATATATTTACTCAAAAGTTCAGTGTTAGAGATAGAGCACTGAATCATTTCACTTACTGAGTGATGTTTAATTACTGAAGATTAAACTTCAGTGTTTAACATCCCCAATTCGCTGATCAAGATGTTGAATCTTGTCTCATCAAGAGGCTTGGTGAAAAGGTCAGCGAGTTGATACTCAATTGGAACGAAGTGAAGTTCAATATCACCATTCATAACAAGATCTCTGATAAAATGATATCAGATCTCAATATGTTTGGTCTTGGAGTGAAGTACAGGGTTGTTTGCAATAGCAATTGCACTAGTGTTATCGCAATAGATAGGAACCTTCGAAAACTGAAGGTCGTAGTCCATTAGCTGATTTTCCATCCAAAGAATTTGGGCACAACAACTACCAGCGGCTACGTATTCAGCTTCAGCTGTTGATGTGGACACTGAATTTTTCTTTTTGCTTGTCCAGCTTACCAACTTACCACCTAGAAGCTGACAGCCTCTAGTGGTGCTTTTCCTATCAATTTTGCAACCTGCAAAATCACTGTCCGAATAACTGATTAGGTCAAAACCTCAACCTTTAGGGTACCAAAGACCCATGTTGGGAGTTCCCTTAAGATATCTGAATATGCATTTAACAGCAATCAGATGAGATTCCTTAGGTTCATCTTGATATCTTGCACATAAGCATGTGGAGTACATGATATCGGGTCAACTAGTTGTTAGATACAACAGGGAGCCGATTATTTCTCTATAAACAGTAACGTTTACAGGTTTTCCATTTGGATCCTTGTTGAGAGAAAGTGGAGGAGCCATTGGAATCTTCATAGATGAACTGTTGGATAGATCAAACTTCTTCAGCATGTCACGAAAATACTTACTTTGGGTCATAAAGATACCTTTATCTGATTGTTTGATCTTGAGACCTAAAAAGAATGTTAGTTCTCCCATCATGCTCATCTGATATTCTTTCTTCATGCGATCAGCGAACCGAAAACATAAAGAGTGATTAGTGGAACCAAATATAATATCATCGACATAAATTTGGACTAGAATGATGTGACCTTTAACTTTCCTAAGAAATAAGGTCTGGTCAATCTTTCCACGAGAGAATTTCTCAGAGATGAGAAAAGAGGAAAATGTGTCATATCAGGCACGAGGAGCCTATTTTAACCCATTAAGAGCTTTATCCAACCTATAGACATGGTTTGGATACTTAGGGTCAAGAAACCCTGGAGGTTCTTCAAACTTCCTCTTGAAGTTTCCCATTTAGGAAAGCGCTCCTTACATCAATTTGGTAGACTTTGAAGTCTCTTTGAGCAGCAAAGGCTAGAAAGAGTCGAATTGCTTCGAGTCTAGCCACTGGTGCGAAGGTCTCATCATAGACTATCCCTTATTCTTGTTTAGAACCCTGAGCAACAAGCCGAGCCTTGTTACGGATTACCACACCATCTTCATCCAACTTATTGCGATAGACCCATTTAGTGCCTATCACTGATTTGTCAGATGGACGTGGGACAAGGTACCAGACTTTGTTCCTATCAAACTCAATGAGCTCCTCTTGCATGGCAAGGACCCAACTAGGGTCAGAGATAGCATCATTGATTTTTCTTGAGTTCAACTAAAGAAAAAAAGTTGACAAAGAGACGGATATTACCTAGACCACGACGTGTCTTGATACCTGCATCTGGATCACCAAGAATTTGATGAATTGGATGGTCTTTTGTCCATCGCTGAGCCAGGAAAGGAATTTCATCTGAGTAGATAAGATCAGGAAAAGAAGATGAGGCTTCAGCTGCAGTATCTTCAGCAATAGGAACTACGCCAAAAGAGCCTTAGATTCAGTGACTAAAATAGGTTCAGATACTGAAGGCATTTCATTCACTGATTGATCAGTGTTTGAAGTAGTAGGAGGAACACAGCTAATGGGAACGGCAACGATCTTTGAAGACGATGCGTTGGAGTGACTAGTTGTAACTGGAATGATGAGTGTATCATCTTCAGCTTCAGGAGATTCAGTGTTGAGAGGAGCATTGTAGGAAGCTTCAGGTTGTCCATAGTGAGAGAACATCCAGTTTTCTAATTCATCCTCATCATTTAAGATGGGTTTTGAATTAGCTGATTGAGATTCGTCAAAGGTGACATGAATAGATTCATCATTTAAGATGGGTTTTGAATACTCTGAAGGCTTTGGATACTGAAGAATATCCAAGAAAGATTCTTTCATCACCTTTGGGATCGAACTTTCCAAGTTGGTCGCGATTGCAAAAAAAATACGTGAAGAAAGCTTATAGAAGGCTTTCTTCTATGGAAGAGTTCATAGGTTGTCTTCTTGAAACTCTTTACGATCAGCGATCGATTTTGAGTGAAACAAGCGGTGTTGATAGCTTCAGCCCAGAATTGAGTAGGGAGATGGGATTCGCTGAGCATTGATCGAGCAGCCTCAATGATTGTTCGATTTTGTCTTTCAACGACCCCATTCTGCTGAGGAGTTCTCACTGAAGAAAAGTTGTGAGAGATTCCCTTGTCCTTAAAGAAGTTATCCATAGTACTATTTTTGAATTCAGTGTCATGGTCACTTCTAATAGATCATACTTTAACATTGTTGAGTACTTCTATTTTCTTGATGAACGAAATGATTTCTTCAGGTGCTTCATCTTTGGATCTGAGAAAGAAGACCCAAGTGTACCTAGCATACTCATCAACAATGCCGAGTGTGAACTTCTTCCCGGCTAAGGATTGCACGTTGACTAGACCAAAAAGATCCATATGCAATAGCTGAAGAGGTGCAGTCACTGAAGAGATTTGCTTAGACTTGAAGCTAGCTCTTGTGTGTTTTCCATTTTCACATGTTGAACAAAGAGATTCATTTGCAAAAGAATGTTGAGGAAGACCAATGACAAGATCATTTCTTGACAGCTCGTTGAGTGTCTTGAAGTTGAGATGAGAAAGTCGTTTGTGCCATAGCCTGTTAATGTCTGACGAGGCTTTAGAGAAGAAGCAGTTATTCTCAGTAAGAGAGGAATTCATATTGATGTGCCTTTCAAGGAAGACGTTGTTGCGGACCTCTCAGCTGTCAAGGCTAAAGTCCAAGATGTCAAGATCCAGCTCTCCTCTCTCCAAGAGGCTGTAAGAGCTAATGTTGAAGCCATAGCTGCTCTCACAAGCAGGGCTGATGAAGCACATGCTCAGTCTTTCTAGCAGGCGGAGCTCCTACAACAAGTCATGGTCGCTCTTCACCAACCTGCACCAGTGACTCCTCCAACCTTCACCACTGATGACCGCGCTCAGCTTAATGAGACGCGCGAAGCGACAAACATCCTAGCCAGCACTCTGACGCGGTTGGAAGAAATGATGGTCCTTCAGATTCACATCGTATACCAACTCTCTGAGCTTTCGCCAGAGAGGGGGAGATAAGGTCTAACGTTGTTGGACCATCTGTTGAAACTGCTACTCCAGCAACCCAAGACGCTGAGGCTGAAGCTCCTAGAGCTGAAGCTGATGCTGAGGTTGCCTGCGATATTCCAACCTCCAGTGAAGCTGCTACAGCTAAGGACGTTGATGCCATCCGAGCTGAAGCTCGTGATGATGACCTTCTCATCACCTCTACACTTGATGCTAGTGATGTGGAAGATGAAGATGATGAAGAAGATGATGAGGAAGGTGATGCTCCTGATCTCCCTGACTCCAGCAGCGATCTGGATGACGACGACGACGATGATGATGAAGATGACTTCACCATCCAGTTCCAACGTCCAACAAATGCCACCAAAGGAGTTACTTTCAGGGATCCCGCATCCCAAGGGAAGCAAAGAGAAGAAGAGTCAGTGCCTGAAAGGAACCAGAGCCCTTCGTCAAAAGACAAAGGCGTCGCTAAAGAAGGGAATTTAAAGGTACTCTTCCAATCCTCTGAACCCTTATTTGAAGACTCCACCTCTCAGGTAGTCATCACTTCCATGTATCAACTCGAGATACCATCTACTGCATGCGGTCGGCTAGAATGGGTCCCTGAGAACCCTACCCATAGTACTCCCACGAACCAGCAGATGACTCAACTCAAGGAGTCACTCGACCAGAATAGAGTAAAAATCCCTCTTCGTACCTCTAGTGGTGGTGAGTTCGACTTCCTGAACGAAGCTGAAAGACTCGAGGACTGAAGAGCTGAGGAAGAACTAGAACTTCAAAGAAAACAGACTGAGGACAGCCTAAAGCTGGCCAAGTCTCTAACTGAGAAAGTTCTTCCCAAGAGAAAGTCCAAAAAGGTGATTGATGTCCAAGCCCAAACTAAGCTCTTATCTCTTGCAGAAGCTGAGCACGATAACCTGAAGCTGGCTGAGCAGGAAAAGCGCTAGAGCGAAGCAAGCATGAACAAGAGAGTCAGTCCTAACCCAATTAAGAGCGTCAGCATCAGCGGACGATCAAAAGACGGTAGGATGTTACTCTCCATTCTCATCACCAGGGACAATCTAGATGTCGTAACCGAGTACCCCTCTTATCTAGGCGAGTATGAGCGAATAGCTGGAAATCAGACAAGCCATTCAACGCTCCAAATTCAAACATAAGCCAATTATAGAAGACATCATCAGCGAGTTGATCAAGAAGGTGTCCAGATATGTCGCAGTCCCTGAAAGGCCAACGCTGAAGAAAGGAGGAAGAAAGAAAAGAGCTCCAAGTCCTAATGATGGACCATACCAGAGGAACGAACAAGAAACGAAGTTCTCCTTTAGATGAAGTCTTGAAGGATTCTGTGAGTCCAGACATCTCTATGCTGAATCTTACATTGCCAGCGAAGGGTCCTTATGTAAGACCCGAATTTTAAAAACACATTCTCGTTAACTTACCGAAATTGTACCGTACTTAAAAAAACGGTCGGAAATTGTTAAGGGTTAAAACTGTCAAACTCTTAATGATTATATATATATTATATATTGTATATTATATATTATATTATATATATATATATATATATATATGTAAAGTTAAAGAAAAAGAAACCAACGTCGGCTTCTTCATCTCTGAACCGCCTCATCTCTCATCTCTCTCTCTCAAAATTTTCTTCTCTTTAAAATATTTATCAAATCGAAGTAACGATTATATATTCGGAATCCACTCTTCAAACCCTTCATAAAGGTATAAATTTCGTTCACTTTTATTACGGTGTTTATGTTAGCATTTTTTTATACCAGTTTATAAATGATGTTATGTCTAAGTTTACGGATTGATATTGTTATAAGTATGATATATTTCATGTTTAGAATGCTAGGATTGATAAAATTGATGTAGAAATTAAAAGGATAGATTATGGTTTCATTATGGTTAGATTTGGTATATATGTTTAACGGTACACCAATTGTTCGATATAATGTCGAAAAGAGTAAAATTGCATGATTAAGCTTAAGCTAGCGACCATTGGACTTGTTTTACGGTTTAGTCTGTTGAAGTATGTTTATAGCATGTAAATGTAGCGAATCATGAAAGTTGGATTATAAAAGTTAGTCGGGAATTGCGGAATCGGATTTTACCGACTATGCAGGTCCATACTTTGACAGTGTATAACTTACAAACCGTAAGTCAAAATAAGCTCATATTTTGCAGTTAGAAAGCCCTTAATGTATACTACAACTTTCATGTAGGGTCGAAAATCCAGTTATGAATCTAAGTGGCCCAAAATAGTGTATTTTCGGGGCTGTTTGCAATGTATTTAGGATTGATCTGTTGTTTTGTAATATTCGTATAAAATAGATGGATAATCCAAATGAGGTGATTTGAGAACCAGTAGTTTCATCGCATATCATACTACATCTTTCGTTTAAATAGTATCTTCTGTATTGGTATCTAAGTGGGGTAAAGATGCTCCCGAAAATGAAGGTCAAAAGCTATTAAAAGTCGAATCGGAATTATAAAGCCAAGTGTTGCGTCGATTTCGTAATACATATTCGGCTGTCGTATTTGAAGTTTAAGTTGTTTATAAACATGTAAGACCTAAGTAGTTTATTAGTAGAATTAAGATATGATCTTACGTTGTTTAAGTAATAACCGATTTGCGCATTCGTTAGGCACGCGAACAAGTCGAACTTTACCGTGAATCTCGTTTGATCATGCTTTACTTCTCTATTTCGCTTAAGGTACGGATTTCACTTTCTTTGACTCTTGGGCAACTAGTTGTTGTAGTTGACCCTTCGTAACGGTGGTTCACCACTTTGTGATTGATCGCTTAAAAGTGGTCAATAAATTACGTACATATATATATATATATATACTATATATATAGATATATAAACTCTTGAACCTTTATCGTAAACTCTTGAATCTTTATCGTGAACACTTGATTTTTAGTTCGTTGAATTATATGTTTAAATCTTTCAATTTTGTTAAATTGATTGTCATATTTTGAAGTAGTTTCGAGTTTTATGAAGTAATTTGAATGTTGACTTTTTATGAACGTCATTCGGGTAGTAGCACATGTTTAGTTTTATTGGTTTTCAGAACAACCCAATTAATGGGCGCATTATTTGGGATGCCTTCTATGGCGGCTTTGTAGTCATGGCGTCCTGCAGGTGAACTCAGTCCACAGGGTTAGACCCAATAGTGGCTTACGTGAACCCACCTTGTGGACTAGGCCGATTTTATTGGCTCCAGGGCGGATGGATCGATCCTAGGATTACTCACATGTGACCGTGGTTAAATTCACGGGGGACTCGAGGTGTGTGCCCGCACGCCGGCCCGATAGTTCATGTGGTTTGGCCACCCCACGAACACTACAGGAATTGACGGATTGTGTTTAAATGATGTTTTGAAATGAGAACTGTGAAACGTCTTGATTTTCTATGAATTCAGTTTCATTGATTTTTAAGTCTTCCGCTTTATTATCGATGTTACTTATTATTATTTCAAGTTTATATTRCAATCTGTTCACTGAGCCTCGTGCTCAGCCGTGTTCTTGTTTCTTGACACGGCAGGTTCCAAATGATTTTGATAAGGGACGGGACTTGAGATCGAGCGTTTGATTTTTTGGAGTTTGTAAACTCGTTGGTAGATGTATAATATTCTAAGCTTATAAATTGTTGTTAGAATGCCATATTTTGGATTGTAAAGCATGTTTTAGAAGTTAATCTACGTTTGGAGTTTATTAGTAGCTCTGCAATGTTTGTGTCTTTGAATTAAGTCCTGTTAGTGACACCGCAAGTTTCGGACCACGTGGACGGGGGATGTTACACCTTATGTGCCCAACACTGTGCATTTCAAAACCTGAGTCAGGACTTATATTCCTTGACTATGACGGTGAAGTAAGATTTCAGAGAATGTTTGAGTTACATCTATGTCGTATGGAACACCTCGTATATCTCAGGTTCTGGCTAGATGATGACTTAAGAGGAAGAGTTATGGACCGAAAGATAAGAAGGGAGTTTCTACGTCAAAAGGAGCTTGGAGAAAATGTACCAGGTTACATCAAGTTGAGCGACTTAGACTAGTTTATTTCCTTTGTAATATTGTCCATACACTGTAAACTATAACCTATATCTACTTTCAGTGATTAGTCTTATATTTTGTAGGTTTAGACATGTACTGAAACACTTGTGCATCACTGAAAAATATCCCTGAAAATAGTAATAGGGACACAAGTCTATGAGTTCCAGTGTTACTCTTACATTCACTGACAATCTATAAGTCAGTGAATATGCTTTCAGTTTCAGTTTCCCTTCTTGTAATTTTTCTTAGACTTAAAATTAAAAAAAAAATCTAAGTAAAGACTAAATCACTGAAAAAAGATCCCAAAACAGTTAAAAGGGGCATGTACTTTATATGTAACTTTTCCTTACTATTATTTAATAAGACAACTTTCTTTATGTTGTCTTGTTATCATCAAATAGGGGGAAATCGTTGATCCTCTTTCTCAGTGATTTGATGATAATCCCTTTTTAACTTATACGAAGTATTTTATGTTTTTGTCTTTCACTTCCAACGATCATCACTGAATCTGTTCAGTGATCACTGAGAACATGTAATATAAATCCATCAGCGACAGTGATACTTCAAGAAGACAAAACTCACACCAAAGAACCTTCAGCGAAAGTCGAAGACTAAAACTAAATATTAGAGACTTGCGAGTACATGATCTGAAGCGGTATTAAGTGACTACAACCTGGTCTACACATGTGTGAAGACTGCCCAAGCCTCAGTAAATGTTGAAGAGATCTTCAAGTTATTCCAGCATTCAGCGATCAAAAGAAGCTTGTTGAGCACGATTGTTTTTGTCTTATCCTTATACACACAAAGGACAAATTCATACCCTTTCTAAAGTATAGTACGGTACGGGGCCGATTAGCTGACTCTACTACCCACCAACTTTATGAAAGGATGTCTGCTCATGAATAGGCGTTTGTACTATTCACTGTAGCAAAGGACAAACCTTTCTCTAAAGGGCTTGACACGTGTTCAAACCCTACTACGTCGCATTAAATGTGCGTTTAATGCAATGGGCATAAATAGATGTGTTCTATCTGCATGCAGAGATACTCTAATACTTACTCTTGAAACCTAACTTACGCTTATAAGTAAAAGAACACACATCTAAGAACACAATACGCTTATCTTCAAAAGCAAGTTAGAATCCCTTTTTGTATTCAAAATAGTTCTTACCCAGAAAGAATTTACATCCTTCTAAGTCTTTTACAGCAAATCTTTTCTCTATTTGCTAAGAACTAGTGTGTAACTTAGATTGTTTAGATAGGTTATTTTTACCTTATCTTTCCGCAAACAATATTGTAAAATCTATATTGATCTTTCTTTATCAATATATATTTTAAATTTGAAAAGTTTTTGTATTTGTATTCATCCCCCCCCCCTTCTACAAACTGTTTTACACATATTGTAGACCCTAAGGGGACCAACAACTATCGAAGAATCCATGGTTTCCCTCTCGGAAAACATCAACAAGCAGCTGACTTCACAAGCTGCTACCAACTCCACCATTGTAACTACCCTCAACCGCCTCGAAACCGATCCTCCCACTCATCCCCCTCTACTTCTACTCCGCCACCCCATACTCCATCCTTCCAACCGTCAACACCACCCAGGACACCACCACCCACCCTCAAGCCACCTAAAATTACCCTTCCCTCATTTGATGGGCTCCAACCCATTGGATTGGTTGTTCCAAGCCGACCAATACTTCAGTTTGTATAGCATCCCGAATGACCAGCGCATCGCACTAGCTGCGTTCTATCTGTCCGGGAGATGCGTTGAGCTGGTACAAGTACATGCATAACAACCGGCTCCTCGATGATTGGCCAACCTTCACACGAGCACTTGAACTCCGATTCGGACCGTCATCCTTCGAAAACCATCAGGCTGCGTTGTTTAAACTCAAACAAAAAAGTATTGTAGCCGTCTACCAAGCAGAATTTGAACGAATTAGCACCAGGGTCGTCGATTTGTCACCCAAAGCCCTCTTGAATTGTTTCACATCCGGCCTACGCCCCGATATCTAACACGAGCTCGCCATCTTACACCCAACCACACTTCATCAGCCAACAGGTTAGCTAGACTAATCGAAGACAAAATTAATGCCACAACCCCCTGCCTCCCTTCACAACCTTCACCATTTGCTTCATAAACAATCTGTTGTGGAGTATTTTGCAATTTTGTTTGATCCCATTCCCGATGCCCCACCAACAAACTCCCCTCCCCTAGTTGATGATATTGTCAACCTCCTTCAACAGTATGAACACATCTTCTTTAAACCCTCTGGTCTACCACCCCCACGCTCTCATGATCACCACATAAATCTTCTTCCCAATTCCCCACCAGTTAACGTTCGACCTTACCGATACCCGCATTTTTAGAAAGAGGTAATGACCAATCTAATTACGGAAATGCTTCATGATAGGATCATAAAACCAAGCACTAGCCCGTATTCATCCGCGGTTTTGTTGGTACGTGAGAAAGATGGAATATGGCGTTTTTGTGTTGATTATCACGCTTTAAACGCGATCACCATCCGGGATCACCACCCCATACCCACGGTTGATGAGCTTTTGGATGAACTACATGGATCCCGGCATTTTTCCAAGATAGATTTAAAATCTGGGTATCACCATATCCGAGTTGCCACTGCTGACACTCAGAAAACAGCATTCTGAATAGTTGACGGCCATTTCAAGTTCCTAGTTATGCCTTTTGGACTCTCGAATGCTCCATCTACTTTTCATGCTGCTATGAATGATTTGTTCTGGGATCGCCTTCGTTGTTATGTGCTCGTTTTCTTCGATGATATCCTCATCTACAACCCTACTCGGGCCTTGCATCTTCAGCATCTCAATTCGGTTTTTGACACTTTGATCACCCATAAGTATTATGCGAAGCGTTCCAAATGTATTTTCATCGAGGAACAAGTCCAGTATCTTGGTCACATGATTTCGGCCAAGGGAGTTGCGATTGACAAAGAAAAGATTCGTGTTATTTTGGACTGGCCACCCCTCGGATCGGTCTCAAAACTTCGAGGGTTCCTTGGACTTATCGAGTATTATTGTAAGTTTGTTCGTGACTATGCTACTATTGCCTCCCCTCTTGCAGATTTGCTACAGCATAAGAATTTTGTATGGAATGACAAAGCTTTTTCAGCGTTCCAAGCTCTCAATTTGGCAATGACCTCCCTACCCATCTTAGCTCTTCCTGATTTCTCAAAAACTTTTGAAGTCACAAAGGATGCCTCTGGTACAGGGGTTGGAGCAGTTTTATCCCAAGATAATCACCCCATTGCCTTCTTCAGCAAGAAGATGGGCCCCCGAATGCAGTCTGCTTACACTCGTGAGTTGTATGTTGTTACCGAAGATGTACCTAAGTAGCGACAATACTTTTGGGTTGTCGTTTTTATATCTACACTAATCAACATAATTTACGTCACCTGCTCACTCAAGTCATCCAGACTCCCGATCAGCACAAATGGGTCACTTAATTATTGGGTTATGGTTTTCAGATCATCTATAAGTCGGGGAGTGATAACAAAGTCGCCAATGCCTTAAAACGTCGCGATGATCCGGTTCATTTCGCCCTCTCTACTCCCACCTTCCCTTGGCTAGATGAATTATGCCAATATCATTCCTCAACAGTGGATGGGTTACACTTCTTGGTTACCGTCAATGACTCTCATGCCGATTCGCATTATAGTGTTCACAAACTATTCAGGTCGCATTTTTGTTCTGGATGTTACTGATCTTTGTAGTCGTATCATGGTTGAGTTTGATAACACTCCAAGCGTTAGTCACTCAGGAGTCCAGCCCACTTTACGCTACCTGTAAGCCTCTTTTTACTGGCCACGAATGCGTGACAATATTGTCAAGTTCATTCGAGAATGCCCCACTTGTCAACAGGTTAAATACCCGACCCACAAGCCCTATGTGTTGCTGCAACCGTTGGATGTCCCCAACCAAGTGTGGGAGGCTTTAACGATGGATTTCATCACCCAACTACCCTCGTCCAATGGGAACACTGCCATTTGGGTCATCGTTGACCACCTCTCCAAAAGTGCTTATTTTATCGTTCTTCCTTCTAATTACACGACTGTCACATTGGCTACTTTGTTTTTGCAGACCATCTACCGACTCTACGGGCTACCTAAGTCTATCATTTTTTATCGTGATCCACTTGTTTTGAGTCGTTTTTGGCAGGAGCTTTTCAATCAGTTAGGTACGACACTCCGCCACTCAAGCGTGTACCACCTACAAACCGACGGCCAAAGTGAGTGGTCAACCGTTGTTTGGAGTCATATCTTCGTTGTTTTGCTAGTGAGGAACCTCATTCGTGGCATCGTTATTTGTACTTAGTCGAATATTGGTACAACGCCAATCATCATTCTTCGATTGGCATGTCACCCTTTTAGGCTCTATATGGTCGTCATCCACCTATCTTGCCTTCCTATTTAGCTGGCACTTTCCCCATGGCATCTATTGATGATACTAAACCGGTGCACCGCCGACCAACACCACCGACCACCACCACTGTGAACCACCGCCGACCACCACCGCGACCACCGTCGACCACCACCACCGACTACCACCGGTGTGAACCACCGTCGACCACCATCGCGACCACCGATCTGAACCACCGTCGACCACCAATGATCTGAATCACTGGCGACCACCACCACCGACTACCACCGATTTGAACCACCGCCGATCACCGCTGATCTGAACCACCACTGACTACCACCGATCTAAACCACCGCTGACCACCACCACCACCGACTACCACCGATCTGAACCACCGCCGATTTGAGCCACCACTGATCTAATTCACCGTCAATCTGAACCACCGCCGATAACCGCCATTTGAACCACCATGGACCACCACCGATCTGAACCACCACTGACTACCACCGATCGGAACCATCGTCGACCAACGCCGACTACCACCGATCTAAACCACTGTCGACCACCATTGATCTGGCACCGTCAGACACCGCCGACCACCACTGATTTGAACAACCACCGCCGCCACCGCCTATCTGAACCACCGTTGATCACCTCCATCTGAACCACTGAAGACCACCATCGATCTGAATCACTGCGGACCACCACCATCTGAACCACTGTGGACCACCACCGATCTGAACCACCGCCAACCACCGTCGATTTAGTAACGTCGTTTGGCTTATGATTATATTTGGTTCGTGTATTTTATATTGTTTTACATATTAAATAATTATTTTATTAAAGTATTTTTAGTTTTAAAAAAAATCAAAAAAAGGCATTTTGGTTATTTACCAAAATTTTATTCCAATTATAAAGTACATTCTATGAACCAAACCGACAAATTCCAATTTCTTAACAGATTCCATTATAATGTCTGTCAACCAAACAAGTAGCCAAACCTAACAACATTTCATTCCAATTCCTTCAAAGTCAAATTCTTTTAACAGATTTCATTTCATCCAAAAACATTTTATGAACCAAACGCCACCTAGATGTTTTAGATGGCTCATCAGCAAAACAAAAGAAGAACCCTTGTTATTTGATGCAACCCTTTTTGTTTTCTCAAAGTATGATTACGAATGCACCCCAAACTTTCTACTATAAATCACAATTCACAAGTACAAGAACTTATGCTCGATTATGCAAATTCCCGATGGCCAGAAGCAAAAGGGCTCTATTCGATAATATATAAAAAAGACAGCTGAAAAGTGAAGAATATATTCACCAGCAAAAGTTATGGTTGAAAATGAAAAGGTCCCAATTAACCCAATGGTAAAGAATGAGAAACCGCAGAGATGAAAAAGGGAATATACCTAGGGATTAAACGACCTCAACTTCTCAAACTTAACAAAAGTCTCAGACTCTTAGGAGCCGTTCACAATGTGCTTACCCGGGTCATTTACCTTAATGGACAAACATGTCGGCAAGGGCCGAGAATCTTGCCCGGGAAGAGCGATGATAAGCATTAAGAGTCTTATCCGACATAGGTGACGACTCTTACCTGACTTACTGGGTAAAACTGCTTTGATGGATTACAATCTTATAGGTAAGTGTTTAGGTAACCGGCCCCTAATAGTGCTTGTTGCAAGCTTTTTGGAAAGATTAATGGCCATATGTGATTATGAAAACGCCACCTTTTTATTCGTGTACCTACAGACCAATTTTCCTTGTAGGTCCCACCTATTTTTACAAAAGCCATGTGAAAAAACTCTCTTTTTTTAATTTAGATTATAAAAAAGTGGGTCCCACATGAAAAACTTGGCTCAGCTTGGTAACAAGCACCATCGCGGATGCTCTTAGGGGTCGTTTACCAAACGCTTACCTGGGTAAGGGCTTACCAAATCACAGTACATTACAGGATGAATATGGTAAGGAAAAAGAATCTTACCCAGTTAGAGCGAGACAAGGACCAAGAGTCTTACCCGGTAAGGGCAATGACTCTTGCCATGGTAAGTGCTTACCGGGTAAATTGTTGCATACGATGCCATCCTGATGGACTAAAATCTTACCCGGTAAGTAAATGATGGTGCTAATTTTTCTCAGTAAGCGCTTACAGAGTAAGTGTTTGGTAAACGGCCCCTTAGTCAGGAAATGGTGAGTTAAATCTCTAATGAAAGGTAATAATAAAGCAGAAACCTCTCTATTTCAAGAAATTTCTAACAGTATAAGTTGAGATAAGACAATCTCTAAATAATCTACAATCATAAAGCACATGTTATCGTCTGCTTTAAGATCATCTAATTATACGACATAGAAACACCAATTTGAAATCTAGTAAACTGATTGTGCAACTACTCTATCCGTTCCCGGAAAAAGAACCTTAATTTGACTTGTTGAGAGTTGAACCCTTTTCAAATTCAAATTTGATACACTTACATGTCTGCAAATTATAAATAAAGCATTTCCCCAAATCTTATATTCACAAGTGAACAAATTCACCTGCATGAAAATATTTATAACACTATAGTTGTAACCATATAAACTACTAATTACCATTATTGCTATTGCTATTGTTATTGCAAGTTAACTGAATTTGAATTCTGAAATCTTAAAAGTTTGAAATCTGACTTCTAAATGTACTTTCCAGTTTTGGAAATAAAAGGGGTATTTTATGGTTCTTTGTACAATTTTGTAAAATTTAATAAAGATGCATCAATTTTGAAACTAAAAAAGAAGGTTGTTCAACTCTCAAAATTCAAATAGGAGCTCTTTTGGTGGAAGGGAGAGCGTAATCACATGTAAATTTGTTTTGGTTTACTTTGGGGAAGTAAGTTTACTTTCCTCTGAATCATGCTTCATTGAGGAATCCCCACCCATCAATTCCTGGAAGGCTTCAACCTTCACAGGTGGAGCTCTAACCATGCCCATGTTCCTGCATTCAAACAAGGAGAATTCAATCTCGAATATTCACGTGATAAATTTTCATTTTTGTGCCCTTATATTGTGTGAGCGTTATGTTATATCTTGTGAAGCAAACCTTCACATGAACCTAAAATGTGTACTGAAAAGTTATTGTGAATGCTGTAACCTCCCCATGCCTTCAGACAGTTACAGTCACAGGTTTCACATTAAGTTTACATTATATTATGTGAATGTTACATTTCTCACAAAAATGGTTATTTCTCACGGGAACCCAATCCTATATAAAAGATTGGGTTCCAGTAAGAAATCAGAATTTCATGAAGCACTTTGTCAGTGGAGGTTCACACAAGTAGACATGTAAACATTAGTTAACATTTCATTACAAGGTATGCTAATGTAGTTCTTAACTTATGTTAACATTTCCATGTTAGTATATGTTAGCATCCATGTTAATATATGTTGGGATGTTAGCTTATGTGAACATCCACTCTGTACGCTTCTCGGGAAATTATGATTTCCTAGAACCACAAAAAGGTTGAGAACCAATAATCATGTGTTTGTGAAACAATGCATGTGAAAACTACAATGTTGTTTCACAATATGTTTATTTTTAATGTGTATTCTTTGTTTCACATTCTGAAACAGCACTGTACTTTTCACTTGCATTGTGAATTAGTAGTTCTCATGGTTCTCTAACATTTTTGTGGTTCACATTTGACTATGTGGGTGGGTGTATATAGAACTCTTTTTAAATAGGAAGTGTTTCTTACGGTGAGTGGGCTTGTGGCTGGAGTTGGGGAATTTGGACTGAAGCCATTGGTCGAAATTGATTGCCAGTCTGAGCTTGGAAAGCAGAGATTGCAGCAAATTGCTGCTGCCGGAACTGCATCTGGGGATTTCTGTAGTTCATTGTTGCAAATGCAGCAGCATTGTTGTCCATAGGAAAGTCAGGTGGGTTTTCAAGCTTGACTTCAACCATGGATCTTTGACTTTCATTATCCACATTCATGTTACCACTCATATTCATAACAGGACGAGGTGTGGAAGGTTGACGCCTTCGCATTCTGTCCCACTGCTGCTGCTGCTGTATGGGGTGAACCATCTGCTGCTGCTGCTGCTGCTGCTGCTGCTGCAGAGAATGAACCATCTGGTTGTGCATTTGCCTTGGAAACTACAATAGACAGCAAACACGAGTTTTCTATAGCATTATATAAATCTCTTTACCATAATAATACAAGCCAAAACAGAAAAAATATATAAAATGAATAAAAATCACCTCTTACCCCTTCCCTGTTTCCTCCTTCCTCCAATCAATTTTTGGTGTGTTAAGGTAGGGGACCAATAAGCAACTATAGGGGGTGGTTAAATAAGTGTAGGGGGATGATCATGTAAATATAGGGGGTGCATACTTAAATTAAATGGTAGTGGAGAGGGAAAAAAAAAAGGATGAAGTGTCGACGTCTTATTGGAGGGACATGGAGGGAATTGGGAAGAGGCAACAGGAGATTTTATAAAACAGAAGCTTTGGAGCCAAGATAACTCAGTTGTATAATCCTGATAATTATGGCTGGCAACAGACAAAAGAACCGCAGACCATACAAATACAAAAGAAACTTTTTGATAAACCGTAAGTCTCAAAATTATTAAGGTTGCCAGGCATTCTGGGATGGTACTCGCTAATCGAGTTACCACTCCATAATTTCAAATTCACAACTCAATAAAGCCTACATCAAAAACTAATCAAGTTACCACTCCATAATTGGTTTCTGTCTTCTAACAGCATAAAACCAGTTCGTTTTTTTCTCTCTTTGGTTTGAGAACTGGTTGTAAAACAGAAACCATGAACAAAATGGTTTAATTGATCATCTTTGTTGTCCTCTTCAAGCAAAAAACGGTAGAAGGAAAAAATATTGTTTTGTTCTTGTGGAGCATCCTTGATTTCATATTCCTCATAAAAACCCTATAACCGAGCAGAAGGGACACCCCCTTATTTCTATGATGTGCTATGTGGTTTATTTATGTCAAGAAAATTGTTGAGTATTATAGCAAAAGATGGAACTAAGGTCAAATACTCGAAATGCAAGATAGCACTATGACGTAAAAACCTGAGATTTGCAAGTCATGATTTATCCTGAAGTTTTTTTAATACCTAGTATAGTACACTTCCTATTTCGAGATGAAATGCCTAGAAAAAATAAAAAATCGTGGTTGGGAAGGTTATAGTAGCCAAAGCCGTTGGAATTTTTTAGTTTATACATTGGAAAAATCTGTTTTGTTATTAATATACTAGGAAATCTGTTAGTTATTTGTTAAGTTACATCTAGTCAATGGCCACAATTAGACGGGTATATACCGCTCAGATACGTAGAACAAAAATACGTTCTTTTGCATCAAGCGTTCAGGGGACTCACTCAAGACTTTCTTGAACTTTGCAAATTTGATGATTGTATGGTACAAAAACAAAGGGGTATATGCATTAGAACCTGACTTGCAGAATAATACCAACAAGCATAAAGCTTGCACCAAGGATGTACAACACAAAATGAAATTTTAAATTTTATACGAAAAGTAGGTAGATGTTTTGGAGAAATTAATCTTAAAAAAGGGGCAAGGCTAGCACCTTTTAGGGGAATAAGTGAAAATGAAAACTAGCATACTCAGCCAACATAATTCTAAAACCTTCAAATATTCTCTGTAAAAAGGGAGAAGTGAAAGTTGTCTAACCTGATGAGGTTGTCGAACACCAGTTTGATTCTGCAATTGCATCTGCGACTGGATCGCCTGAACTTGAAGTTGCGTTTGCTGTACGTGGTTCTTGGTACTATCTTTGACAAGCTCAGCAAAAGCCCCAAGATTACTAGAGTAAGCCAAGAACATGTTAGATGACCAAATATTGAAAATCAAAAGATATCTGAAGAAGAACCATAATTATGTGTTGACATATAGTAATTGTAGGGACAATTAGGTGCTGTTTGTATTTTAAGAGATGTTGAACTCTAAAGTCTTATTTCACTTCTTATTGATAAGAGGGGGTTTTGAAGTCTGAAGCAGAATCAATAACACTTTGTTTTGTAACTCATAAATGTATGAATGTATGTAATTATCCATTTGATCCCTCAGGAATATTATAATGTCGAATTATACAAAAAGAAGTCCATTTTTACTCATAAATATGTAAAATAAAATATGTAAAATAATTATCAAGAAATCTTTATCTGAAAACAATAAAATAAATTTACCTAACTAACAATTATCAAGAATCACAAGGATGATATTTATCTGAAGACAATAAATAAAATGTGAGAGGTCATGAGTTCAACCCAAAAAAGTGCAGCAGCAAGTGTCTAAAGCATTACATTAAGATGTGAGAGGTAACAAGTTGAAACCATGGTGCAGCAACACATTTGAGTTTTTCTATTGAACTAACATCAGCAGTCTAATAAGAGGACAATAAGAGGTTTTAAGCTCTTATCACCAAAAAAAGAAAAAAAGAACAGTTCATATATGACTCTGAGAAGTGAATCAGGTGACTCAGAGAAGGCAAGCAGAAATCAAGTGAACAGCTGAAAATACGTACCCATGTCCAATTGTTTGGAGGAACATCTTAAGTAGTTCAATTGCTGAACACTCCTTCCTGTAACTATCAGCAAGAACTTTCAAGATACGACCCAACTTAGATATATGACACCCAAATAACTGAGCAAATATATCCAATGGCCCACCAGACGCGGAATCAAAACCAACATCCATCAACAAACGAGAAACCACTTGGCGTGACAGCTCTGCCGCTTGATCTGGACTTAAATTGTTCTTCATCCCACTTGATCCACTTTTTCCACGATCATGATTCCCTTGTTCCATATTAAGGTATTCTGGCCTTATACCGAGTCTCTCTAACATAATGGGGCTTTTGGTCATTATTGGGGGCAAGGTATCTAGAACTCCATTGGACTTGCCACTTTGCACATTTTCCATCTGATTAGATGGTGGTAAAGCACTATCAGGTACGGAGTTTGCTGAAAACATAGTCTCGGGAAAAAACAAAGTTTCATCATCCAAATCAGAAGATCGCCGACTTGAACCACTTTCAAACATGGGACTGCTTGAACTCATATTTTGTTCTTCCATAAAAACTGCCCGGCTTCTCTTATGCTTTTCAACAGTCCTAAGATAATTAGACATCTGTTCGGGTGTACGTTTTTCAGACTCTCGATCCCCTGAAGGTAGCCTGTATGGTTTGGTAGCTCTATATTTTTCAAAGAATTGGGTATACCATGATTCTGGGGATCTCTGAGACATACTATCATCTTCACATGCAACATACCTTGATCCAACACCCAAACTTGCTTTTAATTGAACCTGTAAAACAATTGAGGGTATCCCGGGAAAAAGGTTGATAAAAAATGTAATGCAAATCAAAAATTAGAAACAACTAATCAAATGTGTATTGAGGATTTGAAGCATGAAGCTAGATCTAACACAAAAGAATGTCATTTAGAGCCACTCATGCCACTAATGAACTGGCCAACCTCCTGGATGCAACCGCTGCTAAATTGAATACAAGAGCCCAGTATGATTTTTCTAATAATATATTTCTTAATTTTTTTGTTGGCAACTATAATCATTGACTTTAGCTTTAACTTGCCACTCCAGTTAAGTTATTTCACCACTGTTTATTTAGATAAATCATATTCGCCATGCAAGTAGTCGATATCTTTCCTGAACATATTTGCATGGTATAAACATTGTTAACTACAGCAGATATGCAATGGCAACTTCTGAAAAATGTAAGGACAGCGATACAAATTTGTGACAAAGCTGTACTTCAAAAATTGCAATCTCTATCCTAATACAAGCTAAATGGCTACCTTTCTGCTTTTCAGAAATACGGGCTGTCCAGGAAGATCCTGATGTGAAAAAGAAGACAAAGAAAAATTCCTAGTACACCCTCCGGAGGATATGTAAGAGTCTGACATGAATAACAAGGTCAAACTCCAGGTACCCGAGAATGGCAAAGCTGTTTTGAGATATAGTCGAAGTGTAAAAACCAAGAAGGATTGTATCACCTATGCATGCTACCAACTATACCTATATCTCTCAATACATACATCCATCTACACACATGTAAGAAATAAGTATTAACAATATATTAAATTCTACATGAAGCACCAAACAGTGTTGTTTCCTCCACTGAAATTCCTTCCATATAGATGAGAATGGAGGACAAAAGGTGAAGTAGACCATGTATTTTCAAAGCATGTGTGGCATATGTAAGTGTAACACCTCAAGGAGAATATACTAAACCAAACCAAACAACCAAAGGTACCAGTAAATCCCATGCATACTTAGGGTCTGGGGAGGGTAAGATGTAGGCAGATCTTACGTCTACCCCAGGGGGAGAGCAGTTATACCCATGAAGAACCCCAGCTTGCAAAACAAATAGATATAACAAGCGAATAAAATATAGGTAAGACCGTAAGAGTGTGTGTGCACAAGTAAACGGACAATGTAACAGGGCAGAGGAAAGGAAAGGGAAATAGGTTACAGAAGTGGACAAGGAGCACAAAGCACAGTATAGGCAAACTACATTTACATAAAGAAAATGTAAGACTGATGCACAACAAACAAGTCAGACACATAGGAAGTAGAAACAATGGCTTACATAAAAGGTAGAAAAATGAAACAACCCTCCAACGGCCACCACACTATCCCTCTCCCCGTTTCACCCTCTAGCTACTCCCAACTCCTCTTCCCTCTCCCCAACTACAAGTTCCTACCTATAGTTTGCTAACCTAGCCTTACGTCCCCAAGAGCTCCTATTGTAGATGTCCTCGAAAATGTCTAAGGCCACCATGTCCATCCTGAGTTGCTCATCCCACATCCTCCTTGGCATGCCGCTCCTCATCACCCCTAGACCATCACACTCTCTACCCACTATTCATTGGAGCCGCAATTTGCCTCCTACGTAGATGCCCAAAGCATCAAATTCGTTCCTCTCTAAGTTTATCCATGATGAGCATAACTCCCAACCCCGCCCAAAAGGCCTTGTTCAGTTATCTTGTTCAACATGTCCATCCACTTGGGCATCCTCATTTCTGCGACTTCCAACTTCCTCTCATACGATTTTCTCATCGCCTAACACTTCGACCCATACAACATAGCTTGTAAAATTTCCTCTTCAATTTGGAGGTCTAGTCACAAAGCACTCCCGTTGCAGCTCTCCACTTTAACCACACGGTTACTATGCGATGTGTCACGTCATCGACTTCTCCCCCCTTCTGAATCATAAAGCCTAGATACTTGAAGTTATCCTTTTGAGGTATCCCTTGATTCCCAATTTTTGACTTCAACTTCCTTGTCGATGTGTTCCTGCTGAAGTTGCACCATATATATTCGGTCTTGCCGTCTTGGAGCGACTAATGCGCAAACGTTGTCCTTCCACTCTTCTAGCCTCTAGTTCACCTCTACTCTCAACTCAAATACCAATGCAATGTCATCAGCACATAACACCATGAACACTACCCTGAATACCTGAAGAAATCTCATCCAAAATCACAACACAAAGGAATGGACTTAGAGCAGAGGTGTAGCCATATCTATATCGGGAAACACTGCATCTCACTCACTAAAGTCCTAACACAGGTTCTTGCTCCCCGCACATATGTATTGCATCTCTCCAAGTTCCATCCCTCGACACACTATCATAGGCCTTCTCCAAGTCTAAAAAAGGAGGATATATGGAAGAGGGATTTAGCTGGCAAGGGGCATAAGAGAGAGTAATAGAGGAAGACGAGCAGACGAGAGAGAGAGAGAGAGATAGGAAGCAGGGGTTAGAGGGTAGAAGGGAGAAAGGTAGGGGGAATGCGACAAGGGGAAAATGCTACTACCGTGGCTATGAAGCAACCGATTCGCTGACTGTGTCATCAATGGAGAAGAAAACCAGTGTACCCGGACAATAAGAAGGAAACCAGCAGGTGTCGCTTGAGGAAACCAACAGGCGTCACTTGATACCTTGTTGCCTGCACACAGAAACGGTTGTGGGAATGAGGTCGTAGTTAAGGGAAGGGGCCATCGGTAAGGTGGTTAAGGGGTCTATGTTGAGTAGATGTGGGGCAACGATCGAGAGGAAATAGGTTCAGAGAGCTAACTGAAGAACTAAAGCTATTAAATGACACTTGTTCAAGTTGCTCAAATCCATACAGATTTGATGAGAGGGGTACACATTTTTACCAACTATAGGTTAAATGGATGGTATATGGTTGGTTTAAATGACCAACTTTGAATTCCATGATATGTAAAAAAAAAAACAATAAAAACGAGTTATCATCACTAAAGGCAACTTCACTAGTCAAATCCAGTGAAATTTAAGGGAACAAGCAAAATTTAAATATAAAATGCATCTTGAGACATGGAGCATCATTTAATAAATCAGGAATCCCTTCAATATCCTTTTTATAGATAAGCAAGGACTGGATACCCCTCTACCATATTTTGTACAAATAGAATAGCCTATTTACATAGAATGCTAGAGAGGCATAAAAATTTTCTTTGAAAGGTTAAATCAATCAACTTGCCCATGTGGTGTAACATTAGTCCTTTCATAGCGGCTAATTGACGTATCTTAGATGCATTTCTTATGACTCCTAGAAAAGACATCATCATGGCTCAAAACATGTCTATTTCACTTGGACTATCTCCAAGACAGTGCCTAGAATATTATGCCTTTTCCAATTTCGAAGTTATTATTAACTGTGAAAGACTCGTTGGATCATCCCGAAGTGATCAATTAATCAACTCATGAGTCGTTTCTTGGCAGCACCATCCATCGCTTAATTGCAATGACTCGTTGGATCACCAATACCTCCCATATTGTGCTCAGTAGTTGTTTTACCGAGTGACTAGAAAGCGCTAAGCGAAATGGTCAACAACCTAGCTTTTAAAAAAAATTAAATTTTGGAGGCCATGTGCAAAGAGTTAAATGCAACCCAACAATTTTTTTAGTTATATTACTTACTAAATTTTTTATTACTAAATTAAAAAATAAATCCTTAAAGTGTGGAAGCAGAAAATAACTATACACAAGATTCAAATAAAAATAACATAGACATTTACATCGTTAAATTAATGCTCATTAATTTGTTGATAAGAATAAAAAGTAAATTAATAACATAATTAAAAGTAATCACATAATAATTACAACGTACAATATATAAAACAAATAGTTTAATACCTTAGACGTGAACATAAGTGGTCCTTCATTCTTCAGTAATAAATTGATACTACTTACATTTTTCCAAAAGACAAACACTATTGATAATTACAAAATTTTCATCTTTTTTTAACCTTTAGAATAACACGGTTCAAAATTTCTAGTTGGAGGCATCCTATTTTATATAAAATCAAACCAATAATTATTGGTAATTACAAAAACACATATCAACAAGCAAGTTTTATTAATTTATTGTTGTTAAAACACTAACATTAAAATTTTAAAAAGTTCCAAAGAACCTATAGAAATAATCTACAAATGATTACAAAAATCTAAATTCCACTAACTAATCAAACAATAAAGTTATAGAAGAAAATTAATAAAAATAAATAAATAAGGAAAAGAATTAAATATAAACTATAAGGCCTTATTTGTTCTTTCATTTTAAGCTATTAATCGCTGCCACTTATGTCTGATTCAGCAAGTACTTAGCCGAAAAGGCAAGTCCATCGGGGGCACTACCCGACTTATTTCGGTATTGCATATAAGTACCAGACGTGTTATAATTCAGACAGTTTGTTTTTATTTTATTTTCAAAGCCTCTTATTACTTAATATGGTCTGGACAAGTAAGTGGTAACCTAAGCTCTTAAATCCCTCTTATTCGCTTATCTTTTACCACGCCTCCATCTCTCATCAATTCTTAACTCTTACCATGCCTCCATCTCTTAAATCCCTCTTATCCCTTACCATGCCTCCATCTACGTCATCGTTCCCGCTTCAAAAACCAGTCCTCCTCACCCCTACCACCAATATCACCCTTCGCCGCCGCCACCACCGCCTCAGCCGACCCAGTTGCATTTGTCCCACCTCAATTATCCACCCACCGTCGATCACGATTTCAATTTTGAAGATTTGATTTCAAGAATTTCTATTCAATTTCAGATATCAGACTTTAGACGTTAGTCTACAAAAAAAAACAGCCTTATTGATTCAGATTTCAGACTTCAGCACCACCTCTTATCAATTACAAGTGAAATAAGACTTCAAACTTCAACGCCTCTTAAAAACAAACGCCACCTAAGATTGAAACTTGTATTGAGTGGAAGAATTAAGAATGGATCGATGAATGAAATGAGAGCAACAATTTTTATAGGAAGGGCGAAAAGAAACCGAAAAAAGAATTGAGAAGGAATGTATGAATGAATAGATAATTATGGAAGAAATCATAGAAAATCCAGTAATGAAGTTGACTTTAAAACATTTAAAAACCCTAGAAAGCTACTTAAATTAAAAAAAGTAAAAAAAATGCAGTGTGAGATATTTGAACCTGGGTCAGCAATAAAACAGGCAAAACCGCTTGCCAACTCTTCCACAGGGCTACTTGTGTTAATCAATGGCTTTGTTTTATTATATTCTAACTATATTATATATAAATAGATTAAAGAAAATCGGAGGCCCCCAACTATTGGAGGCCGCATGCAATGGCACCACCAGCATACCAGGGCCAGCCTTGTTTATCGGTTATATGGGCATTAAGCTGATGCATTATGATGGCCAATTTTAATGGGAAAAAATTAAATTTACAATCGATGGAAAAGTAAGCTTGTAATTTTCTTCCTATAATTAACAATAAGACCATATATGACCACTATTGGAAGAAAATCGTACATATATCATAGCATCATTAGTTGACGTTGCTGGTCAAGTTAAGCTAACAAGATGTGCGTTTTTGTTGTAATTCCCCAATTACCAAGAATAATATTTAAAATAACTGAATGCGATAATATATATATATAACCAAAAAAAGGTAAAAAGTTGCTTGTGAATAACTAAATAATAATAACTTTAGAATTAATGAGGAAATAAATAACAACAAATAAAAATCTATACTACATTGTAAAGCATTCAGTTCTGCAGTTTAATGCATATCCCTTAAAAGGGTACAAGTAATTCCTTACTGCATATAAGTTCTTAAAGCTTTTTGAACCGTATAAAACTAACTAATAATCAATTTATAAACACGTTAAGATACAAGATAAATCATTGAGCCCACTAAAACGACATCATACTCCATCATTTTTATCGAAAAATAAGTACTTCCTCTTTAAAACTAAAATTATATCTTCATTTTTAAATCTAAAATATTTAAATTAGAATTAAACAAATTATACCAAAAAATGAGAATTTTATAATCTTTAGTTTGACACCCATATCGGTATATTTTTTTCGGTGTTGTTTTTAATGTGTCTTCAAATTAGCAAGAGATGTTCAACAACCACTAGGAATTTCTATTTGTTCCAACATAAATTTTTTATTTCTTGTTTAATGAGAAGTTGCATTAGTTTTTCATTCTCTTTTTACGATAATTGCCACATTCTCTGCTTAATCGTTGTGGTATCGACTTACTCATCAATTAGAGCCCCTTCAAATCTATTAGATGCTTGATCGACTGTTAACACCTGAATGGTTGACCACCTACCTACACATAGGCAGTTTCTTAATCCAACCTTTACAACAATAGTTTTATCCACGGTAAATTGCAAGATAGTCCAATTCTTCCTCCATGATCCATGAAGAGGAAATGTTGTAACTAGTATTCACAGGACCTAACTCATCAGCAGGCTTGCCAAGCATGTTAGAGAAGTCATCTGAGAGTGACTATACCAGCATATCCTTTAAAAAATAAGAGGGGTGAATCTACTCTTGCAGATCATATAATCCTAAAACTAAGTTGTTTTTGGTAGATCAAATAATATTCGATGTTAGAACAAAGTATCTTCCATTTCCCCCTCTAATAGATCCTTTTTCTAAGCTCCAAAGCAATGTATATGCAGTAGTATTCATAAATTCCTTGTTTCTAATGTGGAATCCTTATGTAGAATATCTATAAATAGTATAAGCCCAAAAGATCAATGGATCTATTTGAACAGTTTTGATCAAGTACAATCTATTTTATTAGTGGCATATGAGCCAACAGTACCAGCATCTCATCATAACCACACTCAAAACATGAACGTCTTCTGTATAGACAAAAACGAGAAAGGACGTTGGTTCCACTTTCAAGGATCACAGCTCTCATAAATCTCTTTCTAAGCATTGGAACGATCAAGGCTGGTAAATAGGCACTTCGAGTTCTTTTTGTCGCCATGCGGCTTCTGTGGCACCAACTGTCTTTGTGTCGATGCGACAAGACAAATAGATAAATGCTATAACATACTTTATGACTCGTGTATCACAAGATTTCCTCATACCGCCAAAAGTACCAAATAGTTATGCATTTGTTTATTCTTCGGTAGTGACTATTCAAACAAACTACTACGCTAAGAGAAATCAGTTTATGCAATTGTATGCAAGTAACTTCGTCTAAGAGACTCTTGTGTAGCATATCTTTGTCCTTTAGATTGGTCTCCACAAAATAGGCACATCATTGTGAAATATTTATATTGAATCTATCTGATTAAACTAACTCCACATCATTGTCCTCCGATTGGTAGATGAACCTAGCTAATTAATCTAACCCATATCTTTGTCCTCGAATTGGTAGCCACAACAATAGGCAGCGGCACACGATTCTAAAACATTGCCCTTTTCAGGAGCAGCCTTAGCAAACACCTTAGAAAAAGAAATCTCAAGCATGCAACCTCATGGAAAAAATAAAAAATCAACGCATGCACACATCTTTTACAAATGAGGTCCATCAACACCCTTCTTCACAATAAATTCGCTTCATTATAGCACCTCACAAAATTTTATCATCACTTATGCCCCATCCACGCATCTTCATGAATGTATCAAGTGCTAAATAAGAAATATGGTTCCCCTAATGTTACCAATCATGAAATAACATCTGACCCACTAAACACCTAATCAGAAAAACCATACATGTCCAATTAATTCATTCCAAGGCCTTTCATTTACTTCAACTTCCATTTCATAAATAATTTCAAAAAAGTGAGCCAACACACCTTCGAAGATGGCGCTACATTTTGTGTAGGATTCTCCAGAGTAAAATAAACATCGTCCCCATGCAACTGCAAATCTGAAAAACAACAGAATTAACATTGAGAAATAGAGCTGCTACTGAGGGTCATTACACTAAATCAATAAGAGATAACAGCTCACTAAGAAGTAAAATTATGACCAAAGGCGCATGCTTATCTGCTTTTGTTAGATTTTATCATTTACTCAAACAATAAACACATAAATTTTGTAAAGAAGCTTTCAATTTCTCAAACTAAATCTTGGAGAACAATTAAGAACATGGAAATTCTTTATTAAGAACACTTGCAAAACGATCACTTAGAAAAAGCCCTTACATATCATTCTCAATGTGCCAAAATTTTACAAGCAGCTCATCGGATTACAGGACCTCATTGACGGAAGACATTTTACCGACAGACATGGCCGTCTTGGTGTGTTTGAATGACGAGCCCCATTGCCGTCATTTAAAATTGTGTATTTTTTTTCCAATTTACTTGCTTAAAACAACTCACAACCAACTTCAAGCTCAATTGCTTCAATTCATCAAAGCAAAACATCTAAGAGGAGCAAAACATTCTTACAATTAGGATTGAGTTTCGAATTAGAAGAGGAAGATGATCGATTCGACCAGGGGAAAAGTGATACACAAGCTTTGTCAAAGAGGAGAGCACGGACACGGAGTTGAAGTTGAATTTGAGCCCTAGACTTGGTCTCGTCGGTTCTCATGAATGATTCCCATGAAGACGGTGTTGATAAGAAGGGAATGAAGGTAGTGTAGATAGAATCATCTCCAAGCCACGATCGCCATACGCCTTGAGATTCAAGCTTCCGGGCTAGCTCGTACCCTCGTCCGTCGTCGCCCAGTAACGCCATCGAATGTTCTTCGTCTCTCAGTGTCGGAAAATTAGGTTAAGAAAGTGAAAGAAATTTATGCTGGAAATGAGTTAGAGTTAGATGGAAACTTATGTTTGGTCCTTCAAGTATTCCTATTTTCTCAAAATGGCCCTTGGTCAATGTTGGGATCAAATTTCTATAGCCGTTGCAACAACTGACATAACAGAGCCAGGGTGACCCGTGGAAGCAACTATGCAGAGCCTACCGACATCCACTAGAGATCGACACTCCTAGTAGACTCCCACAGAGTGACCATGAGTCCAACGAATTAGTCCAACCTTGATCGAGTCAATCAATGAGTTCGAAAAGAATCCCGAGTTTGCATGATTTGGATATGTTTCCTCAAATCAAAGGGTAGAGCATGGTTCACAATTTCCATAAAATAAATAGCAAATATTACTTTTGAAGAACAATAGCGTTCTCTACATATTTTAGCATTTGTTTAGGTGTGTATTGTCATGTTTTCACAATTTTTCCTAAAACCTTCTAATGTGACTTCCCCAATACTGTTAAATGTCTAGGACTGGCGTCGATTCATAGTGAATCAGCAACAATAATTATCATGGCAATATATTTGCATTGTGGATAACTTCAAATTAAAAAATGGATCATTGCCATCTAGAAAGATGACCGTCCTATATCTCTAGAAAGGATAATTATCTATTGGAAGAGATGGTGGTATGTTTCCAAAATGATTTTCACAAGTGCTTGGATTCTTGATGGGAATAGACGTCGAATAAGAGAAGTTGTTTAGCTTATTTGATACTAATTGTTTGTCCCAAAAGGCAATCACAATATGATGATCTCAGATCCATAGCATATCAAGATTAAAACATGTAATTGAGAGATTGAAGATTAAGAAATTGATAAATCGGCCAGATTCTTTATTTATGGAAAGCAGGAAATACAATTTCTCTCAAAGCTTTAGTCAACTCTCATAGGAATGAATAACAAAATGAACAACTCACAATTCTAAGCCCATGTCACCTATTTATAGGTGATATTTACAAGATTAGCACACACGCCCTTAGCCCAATTACAAGAAATATTGCAATACAATACTTGTACATTGCTTTTATAAAAAAAAAAATTAAACTTAGAACTATTTTAGTCCTAACAATCTCCTCCCGAAGTTTTATAAAACAAGCATCTCTGAAACCTTCAGGTCTTCTCCCCCCGCTTTCATTCAGAAATTTTGGTGTGCCCGACTTTGATGAAATCTTCAAGATCCCCCCCTGAATAAAGTTCTTATTCTTTCAGTATCAACTTTAGAATAAGATCCAATGTGAATTCAACACCACTGATTGCACAAAAAACAGTTATAACTACAGACAACTCAACACAGTTATTGAACCTCAGAACTATTGCTGACCCACAAACAACTAATTCATCCAACTATGTGGATAGATAAATGTGCGAGTTATGTAACATTTTAGTGTAAGCAGTCTTATGACAAAGAATCTTTCTGTGAACAACGAGTTGAATAGGCATTCAGCTTAAGAACTTGAACTTATAAGCTCAAAAATGGGGTATCGACATCAACTTGAATAACCAAAGCAAACACCTCTGACATTCAGATCCGGAGAGAAGTATCAGCATTAAGATCATGGCTTCAAGAACATCAAGTTAACTAGGAAAGATAAGTCAATTTCCTTCAAACTATCAGCAAACTGAATAATCAAAGTCAAACAAACAGAAGAATGATTATCGGCACTCAGAACTTTAGATCACAACCATAACTTCAGAGCAATGATTGTAGACTTTCAAACCTCTAATTGATCAGGTTAGAAGAATGACTGAAAACACTCAAAGGAGGTTCATGGCTAAGGATAAAGATGTGTGAATACCGGTTATAAGAGTTGCTAAAAGTCAAATTTGAAAAAAAAAAATTGATTGTGAAATGCGGAAAAAGGATTGCAGTCCCCCGCCTTACCACTTGTTATACAACATTATATCATCAAACTAATTTCATATAAAATAGATTCTTAGCAAACCCTAACTCTAACCTCAAATTCACATACTCAAATTGATAAAAGAATGAGATATACCTTTGAATCCTTGATTAATCCTTGAATATTCCTTAAGATTGAAGTGATTTCACACACTAAATGTGTGAAATCGCACCTCAAAGTTTCCAGAAGTTAAGTGTGTGAAAAATGGGGTGAAAAGTGGGTAAAATCGTGTTTTACCCTAGTTGAACTCGTCTTGGGTCGGGTTGACCCGGCTGGGTTGACCCAATACCCATTTTGACCACTTAACACAAAAAAAATCATAACTTTTTGCTCGGATCTTCGTTTTCGATGAGGTTTTCTCCTACGCGTTCGTAACAAGATAATTTACAACTTACAATAAAAATATTTCATAAAAGATCTACCAATAAAAGCAGTTTTACAGATTTGTACATGTTATGTTTTTCTTTGTAATCTTGTCGTTTTTTATTTTGAGCTCGGAATCCCATAAAATTTTTTCGACACCTCCAACAACTCCTAATAGGTCCAAAACTTAGTTCCAAAGCTTAACATCCTATCAAAAACCTCCCGATTAAGTATTGTGCGCGTAGTTCACCGAAATAGTACCGTAATTGAAAAACTTGCATAAAATGCAATTTACGCGACTTTTTCGACTTCCGACACTTCTAACACTTCATATTAACTTATTCAAAGGTGTTCCAACCTTTAGATCACCATTTAGATCATCCGCTCAAGATTTGGGTAGATTTTTCCCATTTAGGCACTTTAGTTATCTACCTAATTTTCATTTAGGCAAAGTACTTCATATTTTGAACCCTCACGTCATCTAATTATGTCATTTGTGAGGTGTTAGCATCAATCTTACCTTCTACATCTCATTCCAACTATGAGTTCTACTTATAGRTCACTAGTATACTTAACATTTTAGCAAAAAAATTTCAATTAACATGTAAAACATGCTTTAACATATAAGACATACTTAGAATTACAAGTTAAGCATATTTAGGAGGGTGGATGTTACACATATGGTATTTGGACAGTGGCTGTTCAAGACATATAACTGGAGATAAATCTCTCTTATCTAATTTCAAGGAAGAAAGAGGACCTTCCGTCACCTTCGATGGAAATGGAAAAGGATATACCAAAGGTTTTGGTATATTATCCAACGACACAACTACTTTTAAGCATGTTGCATACGTTAAAGGACTGAAACACAATCTTCTTAGCATCACCAACTGTGTGATAAAGATTATACAGT
>NC_037532.1:19228529-19229152 GCF_001531365.2 Cynara cardunculus var. scolymus
TATCTCATCTCAACTTCAAGACACTCAATGAACTGTCTAGAAATGATCTGGTCACCGGTCTTCCTCAACACTCGTTTGCAAAGGAATCTCTTTGCGTAACTTGTGAAAAAGGAAAACAAACAAGAGCTAGTTTCAAGTCAAAACAAATCTCTTCTGTGACTGCACCTCTTCAACTATTGCATATGGATCTCTTTGGTCCAGTCAACGTGCWATCCCTAGCTGGAAAGAAGTTTACACTCGTCATTGTTGATGAGTATGCCAGGTACACTTGGGTATTTTTTCTAAGATCCAAGGACGAAGCACCTGACGAAATTATTTCGTTCATCAAGAAAATAGAAGTACTAAATAATGTTAAAGTACGATCTATCCGAAGTGACCATGGCACTGAATTCAAAAACAGCACTATGGATAACTTCTTTGATGACAAGGGAATTTCTCACAATTTTTCCTCTGTGAGAACTCCTCAACAAAACGGGGTCGCTGAAAGAAGAAATCGAACAATCATTGAGGCTGCTCAATCTATGCTCAGCGAATCTCGTCTTCCAACTCAATTCTGGGCTGAAGCTGTCAATACATCTTGTTTCACTCAAAACCGATCGCTGATCGTGAAAAGATTCAAGAAG
>NC_037532.1:19229252-19237654 GCF_001531365.2 Cynara cardunculus var. scolymus
AAATACCGTTTTCCGGCGGATTTCCGGCGGATTTGGCCGCCGGAAAAAGGGGTTTTTTTGGTAGTGCACTGCTTACCTGAACTACATGTATGAAGTTCCATTCACTACAACAAAATCCCGTTTATAGGATACTCCCAATTTTTAAGCGTCTTAATAGACCTCTTTATAAGACGTAGTTTATAGGACCAAAAAAATAAAGTGTCTTATCTAAAAGCGTTGTAATAAGTTTATATGACGTTTTTGACGTCGTAATAAGTTTTTTAAAACACTTTTAATATAAAGCGTCTCATTAGCTACTTTATAGGACACTATTTGAAAAATTGTCCTATAAAAACAAGCGTCCTATAATCTGTTGAGTTTATAGGACACTTTCTCAAAAGTGTCCTATAAAGTTTCTAATGCGACACTTTGTATTAAAAATGTCCTAAAAAACTTATTAAGACGCCCAAAAGCGTTATATAAACTTATTACAAGACCTTTAGATAGGACGTTTTATATTTTGGTCCTATAAAATGGTCTATTGGGACGCTTAGAGATTGGAGACGTCCTATAAACCCAATTTTGTTGTAGTGATTTTATGCTCAAGTTCATATTTTGAAACACCACTGTAAATCATCACTACAACAAAATTGGGTTTATAGGACACCCCTAATCTCTAAGCGTCCCAATAGACCTCTTTATAGGACTTAATTTATAGAACCAAAATATAAAGTGTCTTATCTAAAGGTGTTGTAATAAGTTTATATGATGCTTTTGGACGTCTTAAAAAGTTTTTTAGAACATTTTTAATACAAAGTGTCACATTAGCAACTTTATAGGACACTTTTGAGAAAGTGTCCTATAAACTCAATAGATTATAGGACGCTTGTTTTTATAGGACAATTTTTCAAATAGTGTTCTATAAAATTACTAATGAGACGTTTTATATTAAAAGTGTCCTAAAACACTCGTTACGACGTCAGAAAACATCATATAAACTTATTACGACACCTTTAGATAGGACACTTTATTTTTTTGGTCCAATAAACTAAGTTCTATAAAAAGGTCTATTAGGACGCTTAGAAATTGAGAATGTGCTATAAACCTGATTTTGTTGTAGTGCATAATATGTTATTTTAGCTATTGTGTTTTCTTTTGGCTATTTCATTCTCCACCTGCATAACTAAAACTGCTGCAACTTTTGTAACACGATGCATTGGCCTATGGCTTTCTGGTCAAGCTCTGAGAAGATTTTAAAGCTTTTTTTTTTTTCTTTTTCTAGGTGTCTGTTTAATTAGAATATGAACATATGACCTCAGTAATGTTATACTTTTTAATAGGTGTTTTCAGTTTTTTTTCTTTCTTTCTTCCTTTTTCTTCTTATTCTCTGAGAGTAATGTCCATAGACATATTTATGGAATTTACTCACTGTCTCAACTCTCAAGTAATGGAGTGTAGGACATTATTTGTTGGTTTTAAGATGACAGAAAGAAACTGTTGATAAGTTAATGTTGATGTTATCCTAAATTTCTGAAATGTGATATCTACATTTTAGCAAAACCCTTTTTAAGCGGCTTCCTTCAATATATTTAGATATATTATGGATATCAAATTTATATTTTTCTTCTAGGTGGATTTTAACTAATACGATCAGCATTTTAGAAAATTAGGCTTGGCATTTCATTGTGAATACTGAAAAACATACACTCCTTGGTAGAAAACAATGAAGAATTTAAAAAAAAAAAAAAAAAAAAAAAACTGTAGTACGTAGAAAACAGAGAACGTTACACTCTTTGGAGATAATTGAAATTTTTCTAAGCAGTCATAAATTGTTCTTTACTGCAGCCCCGAGCAAGGTGTATTTTTTTTCCTAATCTTCTTAGAAAGTACAATTTGCAAGACATGATAACTCATCAGAATAGAGAACACATGTTAATAGATAAGTTGGATTCAAGGAAACTTCCCAATATTCTATCAATTTAACATATTTATATCGATTTTACCTCAATTTCGTCTAAAGGTCGAACCACCACTTTGGTTTTTTAAGTTGATTTTGCAGATTGAGCACCACAAACTTTAAATCCATCGATACGTGCGCTCGATTGAGTAAAACTTAACTCATTCAATCTGAAACTAGTTCGAATCAGGAGTAGATATGAGGATGCATACGATGATGCAGCATAGGAGTAGATATGAGGATCAAGGCGATGCAGAGGTTGAGAGATGATATTGATCGGAGGTTTTGGGGAGAGTTTTTGATCGGAGAGGGCGTTGGATAATTGGATTGGATATTTATGTATTCAGTATTAGGCTAGATAATTAGATGGTTTGTGTTACTTGTTTTGAATGTCGAGAGGAAGGGTGATGGAGATTGTTACTTATATATGTTTGTAATAACATGATGCAGATTGAGTTGATATCTGAAAGAATTGGCAAAAAGGAAGAGGCATTAGCAAGTGTAGTTGGTAAATGCACAGAGAGAGTATAGCAGTAGAGGTAGATTTGATGCTTGATATAGAGACTTGTGGTCTGCTGGTTACTTAGAAGAATTGTAGATATTATTGTATCATCAAAAGTATAATGAGCATGAGACTCACTAAGTTGATTTCAGCTTGCTATCAGCTTTGCGCTGTTGTAGCTTATTGCGCACAACGTTCACCTCGAAGCTCCAAAATTCATGATTCCAGTTGCATTGGAAATATAAAACATAGATATACATCTTTGAGATTTTGAGTTTTCTCAAATTCAATGTGCTTATACGACTTATTCTGTGTCAAATTCTGTAGATGGGTGTTGGATAGCTACGTACTTCACTCCTTTCTTCCTAATTTCAGAACGGTGTTCTATCGTCTGTTCTTCATAGATTCAAGCTATGATTTTGACATATTATATGTCACTCCCTACTCTGATTTTAAAGTTTCAAGCTCGGAGATTCAAAGTTTACTCAACGAGGTTTGCAAAGACAAATGTTTGTTTTAACGATTGTTTTGCGCAGCTGTGAGAAAACGTGCACAACTCACTCAATTTTCTTCCAAAATGGATGAATCAACTATTGATGAAAATCTAAGAGGCTAGAGTTCAATGTTTATGTTTTGTGCTTCTTCTCTCAATGAATCTGCTTGATCGTCAAAAAGAGTGATGAAGTTGACACATGAAAGTTGGACAAAAAGTTTAAAATGTCTCTGTTTTTCAACGACATATTGTATTTTGGGCTTGGTCTTAGGCTTTATACTTGTAATAGAAACCTATATAAATGGTGTCTTGGGTCCCTGAATTACTTGAGAGATTTTAATCAGTTTATTCCTCTATGTGTTGATTATGTAAAAATTCAATATGAGGATGACTGATGTGATTTCTCCACTCTATGTTCTTCAATCTTATCAATTATAGAGTTTTTACCTTGAATCCGTTTATGTGTGGTTCCTACAAATAAATTAAATTTACCATGGATACAGTATAACAAAATCGGATTTATAGGACACTTTCAAATTCTAAGTGTCCTAATAGACTTCTTTATAGGACATAGTTTATAGGACCAAAAAAATAAAGTGTCATATCTAAGGTGTTGTAATAAGTTTATTTGATGTTTTTTGACGTCGTAATAAGTTTTTTAGGACATTTTTAATATAAAGCATCCTATTATCAACTTTATAGGACACTATTTGAAAAAAATGTTCTATAAAAACAAATGTCCTATAAGAAATTGAGTTTATATGACAGTTTCTCAAAAGTGTTCTATAAAATTGCTAATGCGACATTTTGTATTAAAAATGTCCTAAAAAACTTGTTAAGATGCCCAAAAGCGTCATATAAACTTATTACAAAACCTTTAGATAGGACGATTTATATTTTGGTCCTATAAATTAAGTCCTGTAAAATGGTCTATTGGAACGTTTAGAGATTGGAGTGTCTTATAAACTCAATTTTGTTGTAGTGATAAAAAGGATAATCAGTCAAGTATGTTTTCCTCTGACATGTCCAAAATTAGTACATAAGTGCAATTTATCTTTAAAAAAAATTTCCACATGACCAAAATTTACAACTCAATTTTACCATGAAAACACCATTCAATCAAAACATAAAACATAGATCCTTATATCAAATAATCAGCAGAAATACTCTCGAAAGTCCTTAACTTCGTATATCTATCACCTCAATTCAAACCACTTTAATCACACACATACGTGCAGCTACGTACGTAGAGAAACCTATTGCAAAGTTTATGACTGTAACTTGAGTTGAAGAAATAGAACATAAAAGACTGTAAACAGAAATGGAAGAACGACATAACAGAAAATTTAGGTAGAAAATTTTCCTTACAAGCTACACAATCACATGAAAGCAGTGTGGTAGAAATAAATCAAAATTGTATCGAAGTTGTTATAATTAAGAGATTAAACTTAAATCAATTATAGTCAATGAAAATGAAATTAAATATTACCTATAAGCAGAATGAGGAGAACAAAGGATTGTCTTCTAATGCTTTGAGATTCTCACGGTACAGACACTACAACAAAATCGGGGTTATATGACACTTCCAATTTCTAAGCGTCCTAATAGACCTCTTTATAAGACTTAGTTTAGAGGACCAAAAAAATAAAGTGTCCTATTTAAAGACATTATAATAAATTTATATGACGTTTTTTGATGTCGTAATAAGTTTTTTAAGACACTTTTAATATAAAGTGTCTCATTAGCAACTTTATATGACACTATTTGAAAAACTATCATATAAAAGCAAGTGTCCTATAAAAAATTGAGTTTATAAGACACTTTCTCAAAAGTGTCCTATAAAGTTGCTAATGCGACATTTTGTATTAAAAATGTTCTAAAAACTTGTTAAGACACCCAAAAGCGTCATATAAACTTATTACGACACCTTTAGATAAGACACTTTATATTTTGGTCCTATAAAATTAAGTCCTATAAAACGGTCTATTAGGACGCTTAGTGAGACGAGTCGATCACAAATAGTGAGGGAGGAGTCGATCAAGTAAACTGAGGGCTTCCTTCAATGACAAAGTAGCAAATTGTGGGCTTCGTTCAATGGCAAATTAGTAAACATCGATCGTTCAAGTTATGGGCTTTAATTTGATGAGTTAAGTTAATGTAATAGGGTTTATATGCTAGTAGGGCTTTTTTCAGTTGGGCCTGAATTTGATGTTAAATATAGTTTTAAATATATAATGTTATTCATATTATTTTAAATTCTCAACACTAATACAACAATCAAAAGTATCCTATTAACTTTTAAATATAACACGACATTTGAAAATGTCTTAATAATTTCTAAATTAATATGACACTTTAAAATGTCCTATTAGTCTTTAAAATAATATGACACTTACAAAATGTCCTATTAGACTATAAAATAATATGACATTGAAAAGTGTCGTATTAGACTTATATGATAGGAAGCTAAAAGAGCTTAATAAGACATCAAAAGTAAGATTCCTATTAATTTAAATCAAATAGGAATCATAAAATAATGTGTCGTATTAGCCTTTTTAAAGGACGGGTTTTAAAAAGTGTCCTATAAACTTTTTTTTTGTTGTAGTGGTTGTTTATTATTCATATTTTATTGCTTTATGTACTTGAATGTTTATTCATGTTTCCGGTATTTGAATATCAAATTTATTGATGTTTTGTATGAGAATTGGGTTTTGGTTTCATATAAAAATAGGTGTTCGGTTTATTGAGTTTTTATCACGGAAATGCTAGATTTTAGAAACATTACAACAAAATTGAGTTTGTAGGACATCCACAATCTCTAAACGTCCCAATAAACTGCTTTATATGACTTAATTTATATGACCAAAATATAAAGCTTCCTATCTAAAGGAATTGTAATAAGTTTATATGACGCTTTTGGATGTTTTAATAAGTTTTTTAGGACATTTTTAATATAAAGTATGATATGATTTCTTGATAATTTAGTTTTTATTTAATTAATAAAAAGATTAACGTTATTTAAAAATAAGTATGAACAATTGTTTGGTTTGAAAGCACCAATGAATTAAGTTTGTTTTGATTTGTGCACTGTTTGAGTTTTTCAAAAATAGATATTATATTTTATGTACTACAAGTTTGAGTGATTAAAAAAATTAAATCGTTAATATAATAAATTGGGTTTATACGACCTTGCATTGTTAATACCGTGCTTTTTATAAGACTTAGGATTACACGTGGAAATAATAAAAACCGTGCGTAAAAGTATTGTAATAAATTTATAGAACATTTTGTATGTCTTAACAAGTTTTTGGAATAATTGTTTTTCTAAATAAAACGTCATATTAATTAATTTATAGAGCATTATTTTAAAAAAATGTCTTATAAAAACAAGTGTCTTATAATAAAAAGTATTTCTAGAACACTTCTCAAAAATGTCTTATAAAACACTACAACAAAATCGGGTTTATAAGACACTCACAAATTGTAAGCGTTCTAATAGACCTCTTTATAGGACTTAGTTTATAGGACCAAAAAAATAAAGTGACCTATCTAATGGTGTTGTATTAAGTTTATATGACGTTTTTTTATGTTGTAATAAGTTTTTTAGGACACTTTTAATATAAAGTGTCCAATTATCAACTTTATATGACACTATTTGAAAAAATGTCCTATAAAAACAAGTGTCCTATAAAAAATTGAGTTTATAGGACAATATCTCAAAAATGTCCTATAAAGTTGTTAATGCGACACTTTGTATTAGAAATGTCCTTAAAAACTTGTTAAGACGCTCAAAAGTGTCGTATAAACTTATTACAACACCTTTAGATAGGACGCTTTATAYTTTGGTCCTATAAATTAAGTCCTATAAAGAGGTCTATTATGACACTTAGAGATTGGGGGTGTCCTATAAATCCAATTTTGTTGTACTGAATTGAAAAAGTAGTACATAGAGATTCAAGAATTTAGTCCCGATTTTCCACTCTTGGTATCAGTTTCTATAAGTTTTATATATTTGGTATCAATGGTTCTTTTTTCTTTTTTCTTTTTTTACTTTATATGGATTTAATTTGTTCGAAAGTATTCAAAACACTAGCATATACAAAGGTGGGTGGGGCATGCACGTGTGTGTGTTGCCTTTGGGCACTCCTTGAAAAACGTTGTGGTCTCGCCCGTAACTCGTAGGGCTTGAGGCTTGATGCTGCCACGCGACGTCATGCCTCACGTCATTTAGAACCTTGTATATATAAGTGAAGGATCGTGTGAGAAGGTAAGTTTTAGTAAGAAGCATAAGAATAGATCTGTATCATTGATCACTTTAACCTCATGCCCACCCATGAATTGCGCTTTAGAAGAGTATACTTTGATGCATCTTATTAGTGTTGACATTCAATTAGGATCGATCTAAGGACGTATTCTTATACTTCTCACCATAGCTTCCCTTTTCACAGTCACAGGAACAAACCTCATATATATATATATATATAGGGTTGGGTTCACGTGAGAACAAAGGTTTTTCGTGAGACCCGTAAGACCAATTTATGTTCATTGATCAACTTTATAAGCTAATGATCTAATGGTCTAAAGTTGCACGGTGGCAATTTCGTGATTATTGAGAAGTCTTGTGGCAATTTTGTGATTATGAATGTTAAGATTGTAGATCTAATCCAAGGGTTGAGAATTGGTCTTACGGGTCTCAGGAAAAACCTTTGGTTTTTCACATGATCCCAAGTCTATATATATATATTAGAACTTTTATTTTGAGATCCTGTATAATTGTGATAACCTTGAGATTTTGTGCATCATATGTTATTTCATATAAATTTTTTTCATCTTAGACTAGGATTTATAATATTGATTAACATATATTTGTTCCGCAATGTGTTTGTTTCACATGTACTCGGTTTACAATATGAACACTTTTGACATGTTTGTGAAACAAAAATGCACGTAAAAAAGTTTTACATCGTGAACCAAATTCATATGATACAAATGCATATGAAACATATACAAAAACTTCTCACTATAATATTTAAAACTTTTTTACTATGTAAAACTTTTTGTATAAGTATAATATTTAAAACTTTTGTAAGGTAAAAGTTCTCACTATATATATATATATGTACATATATATATATATATGTATGTATATAGAGTTGGGTTCTCATGAGAAAGAAAGTTATGGTGAGAAGCGTAAGAAAGGATCTAGAGCTTGAATGAATCTTAATTGAAGATCAACACTAATAAAATGCACCAAATCAATTCCCGTGAGAAGCACAATTCATGTTTTTGGTGTCAGATTAAAAGCGATCAAGGGTCCAGATTCTTTCTTACATTTATCACTTTAACTCTTTTTCTTTTACAATCCTTTATATATACTTGTATTCATTCCTGTTGGTCCCAAAAGGGTCTACAAGAATACTAAACAGTTTGTAGAAGGGGAGGGGGGGATGAATACAAACACAATTTTCAAA
>NC_037532.1:19237754-19239027 GCF_001531365.2 Cynara cardunculus var. scolymus
TTAGACACTGTGAAAACCAATTTCATATATGGTTTCATAGATTAAACAATATATGTGAAGATAAAACGGGTGAAAATCAACCAAAATCATCCACTTAATTTGGTTTTAAGTTATTTGCTATATTGTTTCACACGTTTTGTTATTATGAGTGAGTATAAGTGTGTATTTCATATATAAACATATTTTTGTGTTTTTTCTTCACACATAAAACAATCCGTAATGTTTGATTTATCAATAATACTATATGAATATTGTATGTTCACATGTGTTGTTTTATGTATAAAACAACATATATAAACTAGTTTTTTCAGTTTCTAACCTTTACAAAGATTTAGGGGTCGTTTACCCAATTGTTTTCTTGGTAAGTGCTTACCAGTAGGAATCAACATTATAATTTATTTTTATCGGATAAGATTGTAGTACATTAAAACGGTATCGTATGCAACAATTTACCTGGTAAGCATTTACCCGGATAAGAGTGATCACCCTCAATTACCAAGTAAGACTCTCCATCCTTATCATCACTTTTACCAGATAAAACGTTTGGCTCTTGTTTTGTTCATCTGGTGAGGAAAATTGTCTGATAAGCACTTACTGGATATGTCTTTTGTAAACCGCCCTTTATATGATCATCCACTTATCATCCTAATGAAGTTTTACATTTTTTATATAAGTAATATTACATCTAATTTTATTGATGAAAATAATAAAGAAAACTCTAATCTTCACGGAATTTCTTATAATTTCTTTAAAAAAAGACAGAAGTAAAATTTTCAACAGTTTTTTTTATTTAAAATATCATATAAATTTAATATCACAATGAACTTTTAAATATTTATTATATAAAATAATAATATAATTCGATCTCACTGATGGTGAAAATAATAAAAGAAATTTCTCTTGGAGTTTTATTTTTAAGTCCTTCAACATTAAGTATATTTTGTAATCTCTTTCGACGAAAATTAAAAAAAATATTCTCATTTTCTACATATTTTCAATGATTTATTTAAACTAAAAAGATACTCGTACAATGCAGCGAGATACATCTTGATTTTAATGTTTCGTTTTATATTTTGGCTCTATCGATGTTATAATGTAATTTTATGTGATTTTGAGAAAAAAAAATATTTTTATTTTTGAATGAAATATAAATTTGAAGATATTATAAAATTTTGAAAAAGAAAGGGATATATGTTTTTGTGTAATTTCTTTAATTCAATTTTTTATTATAATTTAATTGAAGTTTAAAAACGAACTAATTTATTTTTGGTTT
>NC_037532.1:19239702-19241720 GCF_001531365.2 Cynara cardunculus var. scolymus
CTAATTATATTTTATATTTTTTATATTTTAAAATGAAATGTTTATCATCTATTTGATTATGTTTAACTATAGTTAGTTACACGAATACAAACATTGAGCTTTAATAAGTTGTACTTAATGCATAATTTATTTGTAATTTTGAATTTTAAGTAATATGCGTCAATATACAGTATTTTATGCATAAAAATGGTTTTTAAAAGTTTTTGTCAAATACATTATAATATAGTATATATATAGATAACAAAACGAAATTAAATTAGTAAACAAAATTATAGTTAACTATAACTTTTATTTTGTTTTATTTTAATATTCATTATACTAGTTTCGTGTACCGTGCGTTGCACGGTGATGATAATATTTTTAGTAAAAAAATCAAACTAATATTGAAATATTACAATGTCAGTTCATGCATATATATTTTTTCATTAGAGTTATAAAATATAAATATAATGATTAATTTATTGATTTTCATTTTTTTTGTTCATGTTGTTATCCTCACAATTGTTGATATGTTAGGATCAATCATTCTAATACATAACTAAAACTTTAAATCATCATTAAATAGATATGTTCAAAATATTAAACATGAATTTTTTTTATTTGCCGAATATATAAAAAAAATCTCTTTTTCAAACAAAGTCTTTAATTCCACCGCCTGCATAGCAAAATCAGTTTATACCTAATAAAAACATCATTTTTTTCATTATGTATTTTAAATATGATATTATATAAATAAATAAATAAAATTTTAAACAATAATTTTAAGCATAATAAAACAAAGAACATATATCATATAATATAAATAATTTAATAAAAGCAAACAAATACACATACAAAAATCACATGAATATCATATTTTATTTATTTTCAAATAAATAAATATGTTCTTTTAAATAACAGACAGTCACATGATATATACTGGTTTATTAATAACCACAATACATAGAATGACATAAAAAGTACAAATTGAGAAACTCTATAAATATAAAAAGATGGAGAAGAAAATTTATAATAACAAAACTCCACATAGATCACTCTTAAACATAATCTGACTGTTGTCGGAAAAAAAAACTTGAATAAATACAAAATATTAATAAAACAAAATTACGTAAAATAAAAAGACACATAAAAAGAACACTCACACAACATAAATAACTTTCAAAAATAAGGATGATGAAGAACCATAGTCAATAAAATATAATAGAGAATAAATCTTTGAACAAAACATTGTCAATAACATATAGCCCACACAAATCATTAATTAAGATGTAATATTTGTTACCCGGAAAAGTGTATAGAGAAATAACATTCGGTATGTGCAATAAAAACATTCTGCATAACAAAAAATACATTATATAATGCATAGAAAAAATGTAATAATAATTAACAAAATATAATAACATGGAAAAAAAAAGAAAAAAACACAACACATCAATAACAACAAATAGCTTAAATAAAAAAACATAAAATAAACCAAAAAGAATGTAGTTTTCATCTTGATTTAGACATTCGATTGTGTAGTTTGCAATATGATGGAAGAATTAGTAAAACAAAAGAAAAAACGTTAAATGAGATAATATATATATATATATATATATATATATATGCGATAAAGAAACGGAATATAAGATGAAAGGTCTAGAACATTTATGAGTTAATAAAAGACAATTAATATAACCAACAAAATAAATCTAACAAATTGAAAAAAAAAAGAATTATGAAATAACTTTTCCACAAAATCTTATATAAAAACTTCATATTTTACTTATAAATTTATATAAAAGTAGAAGAGTGATCGCGTAATGCAGCGAGACACATCTCGATTTTAATGTTCTATTTTATTATTTGTCTCTGTCGACGTTATAATATGATTTTATGTATTTTTAATAAAGAAATAATGAATTTAGTTTTGAATAAATATAAATTTGAAAATAAAATATATCAATGTTAATATCAAATCAACTATTTAAAAGTTCTCATTTTTATTATTATAATATAATTTAAGTTTAATAATCAAA
>NC_037532.1:19243565-19251810 GCF_001531365.2 Cynara cardunculus var. scolymus
AAATCTAGGAAAAAAGAAAAATAAGTTTATACTAAAGATAAGTTTATAATATTTAGAGAAAGACATATATTGTATTTGGTTTCTCATTTAATATATATATATATATATATATATATATGTAGACTTGGAATCATATAAGACCAAAGCTTTTTCGTGAGACCCATAAAACCAATTCTCAACCCTTGGATTAGATCTACAATCTCAATATTCATAATCACAAAATTGTCACGAGATTTCTCAATAATTACAAAATTGCCACCGTGCAATTTTAGACCATTAGATCGTTAGCTTATAAAGTTGATCAATGAATATAAATTGGTCTCACGGATCTCACAAAAAACCCTTTGGTCTCACGTGAACCCAACCCTATTTATCTATCTATATATATATATATATTGATGATTATCAATCACGTATAAATAATTATTGTCAACGACTTTTAAATTCGTTTTTTATAATATCTTGTAATCATAAAATATCAAAACTTTATTCGAATTTATATGATCCAATCGTAAACACAATCATGTCCTACGATAACAACAAATCCAACAATATTGAAAAGAAGAAATATGTAATAACAAAACACATTTTCTAAATAATATAATTTTTACATACCTTTTTAAAATCATTTAAGTTTTCTTCAACTCTTATTTCTTTATTACTCAACAAAGGATTTCTGTCAATTGAATTTTTTTTGAAGTAGTCAAAATTTAATGTAATTATCAATTACGTATAAATAGTTATTGTTAATAAAGTTTAAATTCGAAAAAAAAATTATCATATCCTGTGATTACAAAATATCAAAATTCTATTCGAATTTATATGATCTAATTGTAAACACAATCATATCATATGATAACAACAAATCCAACAATATTGAAAAAGAAAAATGTAATAACAATTCACATTTTTAATGAATATAATTTCTACATACCTTTTAAAATATTTGAATTCTTTTTCAACTCTCACCTTCTTCATCCCTCAGCAAAGGAATTCCTAGGATTTCATTTTGTTTATTATTGAAATTTTGAAAAATAAATTTTATTAAAAAAGTAAATGAAAGAGCAAATCAAGAGTTGGAGGTTAAACTTGGGTATACAAAATTACAAAAACACCCGCGTTAATAATGAGCTATACATTTTTCATACAGGGACAGAAAAATCTTTAACATATTCAACATTTAAAAAAAATAAAAAAATAAAGAAAAAAAGTAGGAGAAGTTCTAACATTAGAAGGTGTCATCTCATTGTGTTTGGTTTCTTCTTTAATATATATATATATATATATATAATTAAAATATTCTATAAATTTTTTATTTTAATAAAAATTTAAAATATTTATTATAAAAATAATACTACATTCAATCTCGTTAATAAAAATAATAAAAGAAATAAGGTCTTCCTCTTATAATTTTAATTTTAGTTAAGTTCCCTAAAATTTAATTTTTATTATTAAAAAAATATAGATATAAAAACTTATTGATACAAAAAATTACTTAAAAATCTCGAAAATTTTAATATTTTTTTTTTCATATTTAAGATATGTTGGAAGTGCTCTCAAAGATTAGAACAATTATTTACAAAACGCCAAACATTTAATATTCAACAAACCTAGTGATGAATTTCAAAAAAAAAATTAAAAAAAAAATATTGTTGCATTTATTCATATTAATTAATATATTTGTTGGAAAGAATAATCTTAAACAGTCAACCTTTGACTTTAATATAAGTTAATTAAATTTGTTACAAACCTGTTAATAAAATTGAATTTATAGTACGTCAACAATATCTAAATGTCGTAATAGATCATTTTACAAACATTAAATTTATAGAATGAAACGATAAATCATCTTATCTGAAAGTATTGTAATGAGTTCTTAAGATATTTTTAGAAGTTTTAATAAGTTTTTTTTTAGAATATTTTTAAAATAAAGCGTCGTATATTAACTATTTTATATGACATTTTCGATAAATAAATCTTTTTATAGGACATTGTTTTATAAGACGCTATTTGAAATTTTTTGTATAAAATAACCAATACGACACCTTACTTCAAAAATGCTCTAAAAAACTTGTTAAAACGTTCAAAAAACATTCTATAAATTAATTGTAATACTTTAAGCAAAACACTTAATCGTTTGGTTATATAAACTTAGTCCTATAAAACAATATATTGGGACACTTACACGTCTTAACGTCTTATAGACCCAATTTTATTGTAATCGTTGTTAAATAATTGTTCTAATATCATTTGTTACAAACTAGATTTTAGTCCACCAAAACGACATCGTATGCAACAATTTACCCGGTAAGCGCTTACCGTGGTAATAGTCGTCACCCTCACTTACCGGGTAAGACTCTTGTTCTTTCTCTCGTTCTTACCGTGTAAGATTCTTGATCCTTACCATATTCCTCGAGTGAGATAAATGTTACTTGGTAAGCATTTACTATCTTTTGTGTAATTCAATAATTATTTAAACATTCTAGATTTAGGAAAGGATGTAATTTGTTTTAGTAAAGCTAATTAACCAATTAAATAAATTATATGTAATATATATATATATATATATATATATATATATATATGAGACCAATCAAGGAAGAACTAGTTAGTTTCTGATAATCGTAAAATCTAATCTTAATCATAAATTAATGGTTAAATTAAAAAACTAATAATTTTGGTAATTTGACTTAAATTTTTAATCAAAGGGCATTTTAGGTTTCTTAAAAATCATATATATCCTCTCCTCTCTTCTCTTCCGTCGAGCTTTATTCTAACGAACTTTATTCTGAAGAACTTTATTCTGACGAAATTTATTCCGACAAACACATGATGCACACTGTAATACGCTTCTGTTAGACCCCATAATTCTTATGTGTACAAGTAATGAAGACAAAAAAGTGATGAAGAACAAGGAGGCCGATGGAAGACTCCAAGGCAAAACAGCTAAGTCTGTAGAACAACTAGAGGGTCGATGAATCGACCAGAGATGCGATGGAAAGAGCATCTTCATAGCCCCTCTAGTTACCAACACTTGGAGCTTTCTACAATAAGTCAACCAGAGACATGCGATGGAGATATGAAGATAAGGTTGAATAACATCCCATGGAAGACAGGTGGAGATGACTAATCAACAGCTGGATTCTATAGAGTTTATGTTGTTTTGATTGTTTAGATAAGCTTTATCTTTACTAGAAGATTAGCTAAATGTTCTCCTTAGATAGTTATCTTAAAATAGCTTTCTAGTATAAATAGGTGGTTAGACCTATTGTAATCTTTGATTCTTTGACGTTTTTCACAATCATTGAAATAAAGTGAATCCTTTGACACTCAAGTATATTATTTGAATGTTCATCATTTTATTCATCCAAACTATACAATTAGGTTATTCTTAACTCAAATATTAGTGTTATTGAGAGATCTGTGATCAACAATTGGTATCAAAGCCAATTGATTGTTTTTCAATCAAAACGATCATTAAAATCTTTCAATTCGCCTGTTTCATTCATTCATAAAATTCGTAAAGATCTTCTCTAAAAGCGTAATTTTTTTTCTCTTCTAAATCTTCAATGGCCAACTGAAATTCTGCTTACAGTGTTGGTTCTCTCACCAAACCTCCAACTCTTCAAAGAGAAGAGTATCCACAGTGGAGAATAAGGATGGTAAACTTTCTAGAAGGGATGGACATAAATCTTCTGCAATCTGTCATGGAGGGTCCCTACATTCCACAGACTCTTGTTCCAAAAGTCCCAGGAACGAGCACCACAACAAAAATTCCAGCTTACTACATGCTCAAGGACGAGAAGAATTGGGATGAAGATGATATGGAGCGAGTAGAGACTAACAAGAAGGCCAAAAGATTAATTATCATGGCCATTCCAAATGAAATATTCCAATCCCCCGATGCATGCTCCACAACAAAGGAACTATGGGATGAGTTGGCAAGTCAATTAGAAGGAGGAGCAAAAACGAAGAAAAATCATAGAGCTCAATATCTCAACGAATATACCAACTTCAAGGCTCTTCCTGATGAACCGATTCAGAAGACGTACGATCGTTTCAACACATTGATCAATCAATGTCGTCGAAACGACATCTCAAGGACGAAGGAAGAAAATAATGTATTATTCCTTAAAAGTCTCGGTGATGAGTGGACACAGCTGTCGATGTCTCTCCAAGTAAATCAGGACTTAGACGATTGATCACTTCATGACGTCTATGGAACGGTTGCTGCACAAGAGATTGATATCATGAAGAAGAAAGTATCCATCGGTGGACCCCTTGCTCTTGCTGCAGAAGAAAAAGATGTTTCAAGGACCTCCACCAGAGACCACAAAAAAAAGGAAAGAAGGCACTGGTAGTAGAATCATAATCTGAAGACGAGACATCCGAGTCAGATGAGGATATCAAAGCCTTTGCCAAGTCTCTGGCCTTGATCATAAAACAGTTCCAGAAGAAGTTCATCAAAAAGCCCTATGAAAGAAGAGACTTAAGAAGGGAGAAGTACCATCCATCCTATGAAAAGAAGCCATCGAAATTCTATCAGAGGGAAGACAGAAGAGAGGGAAGAGAAGAAAGAGAAGACAGAAGAGAGGAGAAGAGAGAGGACAGAGACGGAAGGAAGAATGACCTTCGCTGCTTTAGATGCCGAAAAAGCGGTCATATTTCAAAAGAATGCAGAGGATGTCTGGTGAAGGATGCAGACTATTACAAGAATAAATACAAATACAATCCTAAAGAGCGAAGCCTGATGGTTAAAAAAGAAAACTGGGTGTCTGATTCTTCGTCTGATGAAGAAGACAAGGCACTCATCTGTCTCATGGTCACATAATCCACCTTTGACTCTGATGAACAGGTATGTGAGTCTTCTATCGATGAAACCAACTCTGCTCCATCTAAGCTAGAGTTAAGGGTAGTAAAACTTTTAGAGGTCTTCTTGAAACTCAAGGAAAAATTAAATTTTGAAAAATCTGAAGGAGTTAAAGCGGAAAAAGAACTCAGTTTCTACAAAAGGGAAACTGATCTTCTAACCGAAGAAAAAACTGAACTTGTCAAAGAAAAACTCGCATACCCTCACTTAAAAAATCAGAGGAAGAAAAACATTTGGATTTGAAAAACAAAATATCTAAGGACTTGGAAAAGAAGGCAAAGGCCTTAAAGGAATCCGAAGCAGAGAGGCTCAACTCAGTCGCTCTCAAAGATTTTTTTCAAAAAGAAAGGGAGATTCTTCACCAAAAGCTTCAAACTAATGAACTTCTGATGAAGAAATATAAGGATGCCCAAAATGTGTACGAAAAACTAAACGTACAAAAGGACACTCAAGGGATTGGATTCAATGAATTGGACTCCTTCATCGAAACAAAAAAATCCACCCTTGAATCCACTTTCAAACTTGGATGAATTAAAAAACCCGACTTTTTTCCTAAACCTAAAGCAAATTTTAAAAGAGTTAAAGTCGATGGAAAAACTGTCCTCTTGAGACAGAATTTTGAAAACGTGGTGTATGAGAGCAGTACATGTAAGAATTCAGATGAAGGGAACGATGCATCCACATTAGAGACCGATGGAAGCCCTAATGGTTAAATCAGAGTCTCTGGTCGTCAATCCCACTTCATCAACAAGTGCTGTTGATGAAAAGGAGAATCCTAGTAAGGAACCGTCATCTGATGAATCGATGAACCATCCAAGTAATATTGGAAGTTCATCTAAGTCAGAAACAATGGAACCCCCAACAGATCACTTTGAAGCATCAACCTCTGAACCCACACCTCCCACAAACATCCATGATAATTTTGATTTTCGAGAAATCAGTGAGAGACTTTCTTGATTCTGAATCTGAAGAAGAGATAGTCTGTGAATCACCAGAGGCCATTGAGGATAAGAAGCCTCAAAACTTCAAGTCCTCAATGAAATCTGATGTTCCAGCATCTATGAAAACTTCAGATAAAGAAAAAGAAAAACTGAGTAACACCAAATCTGCTAAAGACACCTCACAAGGCCCAAGTACCTCTTCTAAGTTCATTAAGTTTACTAACGAGCAAAAACAGAAGTGGCCTGCCTCTGAGAATTCTAACCACTACTTTTCCTCTCATTCAGCTAAAGAAAAGCAGTCCTTCCTCAAAAAAGAAGTAAAAGCCAAGCCTTCCACAAATAAAAAATCTGAACTAGATAGGAAGTTTGTAAAAACAACCGATGCTAGGATAGGATTTTCATCCCCTGCATTTACTTCTTCATTTTCATCGAATAAAAAGAAAGTTAGACATTCATTTCCTAAAAATATTAATTGCCAATGTTTAGCTCTTTTACAAAACCTGAGGAATCACATGTTAACACATCGTTGCATATTTTCCAAACACGTTTATCGCTATAATGTTAAAACCAATGAAAACGTGAAAAAACCCAAGTCTAAGGGCAAGGGAAATGCAAACAACCCAAGCCTGGAAAGGCTAAGGGTAATAGAAATCAGCCCACTCCTAAGAGGGCTAATGAAAAGAGAGAGGTCGTATCTCCCACTAACCAACGTGGACCCATTATGAAATGGGTACCTAAAACCCCTTAATTTGTCTTGCAGGACCAGCATGTGCAACCATGGTATATGAATTCAGGTTGCTCCAGGCACATGACTGGTGACAAAAGTCAACTGTCCTCCTTCATCGAGAAATCTAGAGGCTCTATCACTTTTGGAGACAATAGTAAGGGTACCATCAAGGGATACGACACTCTCATAAAAGGCAACATCTCCATTTGCAAAGTGGCTTATGTTGAAGGTCTGAAGCATAACTTACTAAGCATAAGCCAGTTCTGCGACAAGGGTCTTGAAGTCCGATTTTGCAAGGGTTTCTGCATCATCGAAACACAGCCTGGCCAAACCATCATCAAGGCAAAGGGAGAAGGAAATCTCTATCTTCTGGATTTTCAATCCTCTGTGGGACAAGACACCCTCTATCTTGTATCCCATAAGAGCGATGAAGATTGGCTATGGCAAAAAAAGTTCTCACATCTCAACTTTGATGTTCTAAGGAAGCTAGCCAAACAGAAGCTGGTCAAGGGGATTCCAGATCTCAATTTCGAAAAAGACCATCTGTGCTCAGCCTACGAGATCGGAAAGCTGAAACGGGTATCTCATAAAACTAAGTCAGAAACTTTCTGAACCAAGCCCTTGGACATGATCCACATAGATCTCTGTGGGCCCATATCTACACAAAGCCTCTCTGGAAAGAAGTAATTATGGGTACTAGTTGATGAATACTCCAGATACACCTGGGTTGAGTTTGTAAAGAAGAAATCAGATGTTCCTGACCTACTCATTGGGGTGAGAAAAGGCTCCAAATCCTTCTACAATGCAAACTCATAAAAGTTAGAAGCAACAATGGAACTGAATTCAAAAATGCCAAAATCGATGAATACCTCATTAGTTGTAACAACTCATATATTCCATGTACAGATATTTCACATCATCATACTCATAATACTAAAAATAGTATTGTTACAAAACATGGACTAACAAAAACTTTCTTTAATACATATATGAATAAACAAGTGACATCATCATTTAAACTTTTCCCTTTCCTTTATCCTGCGAGATATGATGACCTGCAAAACCGGTTAGTCCAACAACTGAGCGTTAGACCAAAAAGGTCTAGTGAGTGTATAAAACCCAAACAACATACTTTCCAAATAATCAGTTCAGAATTAAACCTGTTTTGACACATACACTTATTTATGTCTCTCGCGGTTACACCGCCATTACATCTCTCTCGTGGTTACACCGCATTACATCTCTCTCACGGTTACACCGCCATTACATCTCTCTCGCAATTACACCGCCATTACATCTCTCTCGCAGTTACACCGCCATTACAAACACACTGCTTCGGTCCATCGGGCCTCTGGTTTCAAACAATACTTAGAAAATATTTCGACAACCAGGACCAGAGCCCCTCTGGTCTCTCTTCCAGAGTTGCTGGTCTTCACGACCAGAGCCTCTGGTTCTAAACCACACTTAGAAAATATTTCAACATTTCGGACCAGAGCCCCTCTGGTCTCTCTTCCAGAGCTTCTGGTCTTCACGACTAGAGCCTCTGGTTGAACCAACCAGACTTGGAATATAATTCGACAATCAGGACCAGAGCCCCTCTGGTATCTCTTCTAGAGCTTCTGGTCTTCACGACCAGAGCCGCTGGTTGAACTAACCAGACTTAGAATATATTTCAACAATCAGGACCAGAGCCCCTCTGGTCTCTCT
>NC_037532.1:19252070-19252760 GCF_001531365.2 Cynara cardunculus var. scolymus
CCAAACAACATACTTTCCAAATAATCAGTTCAGAATTAAACCTGTTTTGGCACATAAACTATTTATGTCTCTCGCGGTTACACCGCCATTACATCTCTCTCTTGCGGTTACACCGCCATTACATCTCTCTCGCGGTTACACCGCCATTACAAACACACTGCTTCGGTCCATCGGGCCTCTGGTTTCAAACAATACTTAGAAAATATTTYGACAACCAGGACCAGAGCCCCTCTGGTCTCTCTTCCAGAGTTGCTGGTCTTCAYGACCAGAGCCTCTGGTTCTAAACCACACTTAGAAAATATTTCAACATTTCGGACCARAGCCCCTCTGGTCTCTCTTCCAGAGCTTCTKGTCTTCACGACYAGAGCCTCTGGTTGAACCAACCAGACTTGGAATATAATTCGACAATCAGGACCAGAGCMSCTCTGGTMTCTCTTCYAGAGCTTCTGGTCTTCACGACCAGAGCCGCTGGTTGAACTAACCAGACTTAGAATATATTTCAAYAATCAGGACCAGAGCCCCTCTGGTCTCTCTCTTCCAGAGCTTCTGGTCTTCACGACCAGAGCCGYTGGTTGAACTAATCAGACTTAGAATATATTTCAACATCCTCGACCAGAGCCCCTCTGGTCTCTCTTCCAGAGCCCCTCTGGTCTATCTTCCAGAGCTTCTGGTTTCACGACCAGAGCCTCT
>NC_037532.1:19254785-19278041 GCF_001531365.2 Cynara cardunculus var. scolymus
TCCAGAGTCCCTCTGGTTTAACTAACCAGACTTAGGATATATTTCAACATACTCGACCAGAGCCCCTCTTGTCTCTCTTCCAGAGTCCCTCTGGTCTCTCTTCCAGAGCTTCTGGTTTCACGACCAGAGCCTCTGGTTTAACAAGACATGACCAACCAGAGAACCGGTYACCTCTTGTCCGATTTAGGATTAAGTCCGGATAACACTTGAACGGTTTATTGTCCATATACAGATAATCCACATACATATTATATTTATAATGACCAGTTCCAAATACTACTAAATTGTATGTAAACAATTTTATACTCAAAGCTTTAATACACTCACCTTAGAAATCAGATATCCTAGCTTTGAATTCTCTTCTTCTTTTTCTGCCAATCCGTATGATTCACCAAGGAGTCTTTCCTAATATAGAAAGTGTTTCAAAGGTGTGCTAAGCTTCTTTTTCTTTCACATACACTTTCTATTTATAGTAAGTGTATGACCGCCCCTCAAAGGTCGGCTAACATAACTACGTCACCCACACCCACACACTTCTACATAAAATATTCAGATAAACATAGGCCGCCNGGCTAACATAACTACGTCACCCACACCCACACACTTCTACATAAAATATTCAGATAAACATAGGCCGCCCCTCAAAGGTCGGCTAACATAACTACATCACCCACACCCACACACTTCTACATAAAATATTCAGATAAACATAGGCCGCCCCTCAAAGGTCGGCTAACATAACTACACGCATCTACATAAAATATTTATATAAACATAAAGATTTAAATTATTAAATCTAATAAAATAACCCGAATATTACAACATTCCCTCCTTAGAAGAATTCCGTCCTGGAATTCCATTTAAGCAAAAAGGTAGGGATATTTCATCTGCATCTCAGACTCTGATTCCCAGGTGGCGTCTGGTTCCTTTTGATAACGCCACTGAACCTTTACTAACCCAATCTCTTTGTTTCGCAACTTCTTTACTTTATAGTCAGTAATCTGTTCAGGGGTTTCTTCAAAACATAATCTCTCATCTACCTTAATTTCAGGTAATGGTACTGCCACATCTGGACTTATTAAACACTTCCTCAAATTTGACACATGAAACGTGTCATGAATTCCATTTACTTCCAAGGGAAGTTCTAATTTGTAGGCCACTTCCCCAACCCTTCCAATAATAGTGAATGGTCCAATATATSTTGGACTTAATTTTCCTCTTTTTCCAAAACGTACCACTCCTTTCCAAGGTGATACCTTTAACATCACTCTATCACCTTCTTGAAATTCAATCAACTTCCGACGTTTATCTGCATAACTTTTTTGTCTATCTTGTGCCGCTTTCATTCGTTCCCGTATTACTTCAACTTTATCTGCAGTTTGCTGAACCAATTCAGGCCCAGCTAACTGTTTCTCACCTATTTCGTTCCAACACAAAGGAGTTCTACATTTTCGTCCATACAGAACCTCGAAAGGTGCTGCCTGAATACTTGAATGGTAGCTATTGTTGTACGAAAATTCCACCAGAGCCAAATGACTATCCCATGATCCTCCAAAATCAATGACACATGCTCTCAACATATCTTCTAAAGTTTGGATAGTTCGTTCACTTTGTCCATCAGTCTGAGGGTGATAAACTTAGCTTAATTTGCGAACCCATTTCTCTTTGGAAGCTCTTCCAAAACATAGAAATGAACCGACTATCTCTATCAGAAACAATTGATAAAGAAACACCATGTCGTGTCACTATCTCATCAATGTATAATTTTGCCAATCTCTCCATTGAATATGACTCTTTCATAGGTAAGAAGTGTGCAGATTTAGATAACCGATCTACTATCACCATATAGCATCATACCCTTTCAATGTTCTCGGTAATTTGGTTATGAAATCCATAGTGATATGATCCCACTTCCAAACTGGAATTTCTAAAGATTGTAACTTACCATAAGGGTGCTGGTGTTCAATCTTTACTTGGAGACATGTCAGGCATTGCTCAACATGTTTAGCAATATCTTTCTTCATACCTGGCCACCAATAATGTTGCTTCAAATCNGGCTAACATAACTACGTCACCCACACCCACACACTTCTACATAAAATATTCAGATAAACATAGGCCGCCCCTCAAAGGTCGGCTAACATAACTACACGCATGTACATAAAATATTCATATAAACATAAAGATTTAAATTATTAAATCTAATAAAATAACCCGAATATTACATTAGTGAAGGCATTTCCCAAAACGTTTCAGCAGCCAGAACTCCACAACAGAATGGAGTGGTGGAGCGAAGGAACATAACCCTCGTGGAAGCAGCAAGGACCATGCTTGCTTCATCAGAGTTATCTATCACCTTCTGGGCTGAAGCTATTTCCACTACCTGCTTCACCCAGAATCAGTCTATCATCTACAAGAGGCACCAGAAGACACCATATGAGCTCATCAATCAAAGAAGACCAAATGTCAAATATTTCCATGTCTTTGGGTGCAAATGTTTTGTACTCAATGATAGGGAATATCTTGGCAAGTTCGACATGAAAGCAGATTAAGGGATCTTTCTGGGATATTCTCAAACCGCAAAGGCCTACAGAGTCTACATCAAAAGGACAAAGATTGTCATCAAAAGCCTCAATGTGTCCTTTGATGATTCCACACCCATGACTTCTGAACAGAACAGTTCAGGACTCAGACTTAAACAGAGAGGTACTGTGCATCCCCATCTGACTTCAAGAGACAGTTCTTGCCCCCTATGTGGAATATGTTTTTTTCGATCCTGAACCGAGCCCTTACTTGCAAGCTCGGGTCAATGGATCAAGGGAACATCAACATTATGACGATAATGTATGGACTCTTCTTCAACCTATCGCTGGACTACGTCCTTCTCATTTACAATGAGATCCACGCAGTGGTGATCAAGAAGTGCAAGCTCAAGGCCACGGGAAAGCCTTTGACCTCTGTCCTCTTCCTGTGTTTCGTTGCCCTATTCATAAGGGACGCGGTAAGGAGACACAGCCTACCGGCCGAAGAACCATACACTCCATAATTCTTGATGAACGGCCATCGTCCAATGATTTCCAAGGATGGCTACACTACAGAGAGGACCGTTTCAAGGGCCATGGTCAACATCATACCAGATACGTCTGAGATTAGAAGGAAGTATGAACACTCTCTACTGTCCCAAGAACCGTGGGCAGCTACCCTAGAGCAAATAGATCCATTCCCCGATGCAAGCGAGGGAGCGCATGAGTTGTCTTCATTGGATGATGAAGATGATGATGATGACACTCCTCACGCCTCCCCCGACCCTATAAACACAACTCCCATACCCACCTCCCAAAGGGAAACCACATCCACTACCCCTGGTGATCAAGGCCAAAGAGGTATTGAACAAGGATGATCCAGTCCAATCCTCACCCAAACCAGCCATCCAGAGGCCACTCTTCAGTCCTCTGGAGATGAATTTGCTGAGGAACCACACCATCCATCACCTCTCTCCCAACAGGGAGGCAATGCAGACATAAGACCCACATCGCCTCATGGCTCGCCACAACCCTCCACACACCCAGAAGCATGTGTTGCTTCTGGCATTGATATTCCCCAAGATCGTTCAGAGCGATCTTCCATTCGTGCACAACCCCCTTCGATACTTGATCTAGTGAAGGGGACACACACCTACTTCTCTTACTCGGCCTCTGAAGCCGAAGAAGAAGAAGAAGATGTAGCAATATAAGGAGATAGCTCCTCATTAGAGGGCTATCGAGGACTCAATAGAATTCCTTCATTGTCCACACTTTCACAAGGCAATGAAGGCGCCTTTGGAGCTGAGGCACAACCTGCAACATCTGATGCTGCAGGGGTTACCCCCATTGCTGATCTTTTCACAAAGGCAGAGTTCCAAGCTTTTATCAACTCGACTCAGCGGTCCTTGGATGACCTAAAACTAATCTTACAAAGGATTGTTAACATACCCCCATCCATCGATCTCACACCCCTTCGAAAATCCCTTGCCACCTTTGAAGCTCAAGCCAAGGATAAAACCACCCACATCCACATGCTCCAACAAACCGTGGAACAACACCACCACGCCTCATCCATCCTCTCAACCATTCAAAACCAAACCATCATGAACACCCTCGCCACCTCACGGCCTAGGCAACTGCGACCGATGGGGTTATAGCTTCCATCAGCAACAACCTAAACACCATCACCAATACCCTCACCACTCTCCCAGCGACCATACTCTCCCAAATCCCTCAAGGAACCCCACCCCAACCACATCCATCGATGAAAACTTAGCCTCCCTCTCCACCAAAATAGCCACCATACAAACCACCCTTACCTCACTCCTAACCACCATATTAGCCCAAATACCCCAACCACCCCCTCCTTCACCCCCCTCTGCAGTTCCATCATTTGATGAAGCCCTCTTCTCCTTCGCTGCGGAGCTGAAGGATATAATAGCCAACCTTCCCATCCCACCACCCGCATCCACTTCCACCTCCATACCTCCTCCCGCATCGTCATCCACCACCACAGAGTTTGCCACCAGAGTCGACCTAAGGGCTCTGTCAAAGGCACTTATCTCATCTTTCAATGAGATAAGTACAAAGTTCTTCCATCAAGCCACACAACCAGCCAAGGCTCTCTCCCAGAGCCTTGCAGAACAACAGGCTCACACCCACTCTCTCCTTCACTCTTGGAGGAGTGTCAAAGACAGAAGGCCCTATGGGCATACCTCGCGTCCTTCAGGGAAGGAAAGAAGAAGAAAAGGAGCAGAGCATTTTGCTCATCAAGCCGCCCGCAGAAGAGGCCAAGGCATGAGGATCCAGACCAAGATGATCATGGTCTTGGTCGTCATGAAGGGGAGAACCCTACTGCTGCTGCTCAACAAATAGAGACCGTTGCACCACCACCACCACCTCAATCACAAAACCAACCACCATCATCAACCCAAGAAACCCAAGTGAGGGAACCAGAGGCTCAGCCCTCTGAAGATGTACACAATGTACATGTTCTCTTTGCCACCATCCAAGAACCCATTGAGCTGAGTTCCTCATCTGATGAAAACCCCTCTACCCCACAAACTAAAACCAACCTACCCTTCACTCCATCACCAACTCCCAACCTACCCTTAACTCCATCACCAACCCCTCACACCACAAAACCTTCCATCACCTTACCCATACAACCAGAACCTATAATCTCCTAACCTTCCTCACCCTAACAACCTCAAACCCAAACAGAACCCCATGAGCCAGAAACCACACATCCAGAGCCCAATGAACCAGAACTACCCTAAACTGAGCCAACCAAACAAGAAACCATTCCATCATCAACCCATACACAACCCTTAGCCCAAACACAACCCACAACCCAACCACTGTAGGTGCAAGCAGACGTTCCCTCCTCATCAAGGCACCCTCCTCAAGGCGTGGTCGATAAAATTATTGCAAATATGGATTCGCTAAGGAGACGTCCAGAGATGCCACCAAGGGAGCCAGTGATAATGGAAAATATCCATCAATACTTGTACCACGATCACGATGAAGGTTTAGCTCTCAATCCTCCAATGCTATCACTAGAATCGATGAACCTCCTACGCCATAGGTTTGTAAGACAGAGGAACTAACCACCAAAGGCTGTCTTCTCAAACGAAGGAATAAGAACGGTCATGGACATCAAAATGAGGAACTTCGCAAACAGAGCCATTAAATACATTGAATACACTGTGAAGCGAGCCCATGGTCATGTCAGCGTCTTCAATGACAATGACTTGATCAATCTCAATCCATATGACTTGATTGACCTTTATTGCATACGGCTCAATGACAGGATCAAGGAATAAGATTTGGGATGGCGAACAGAGTGATCGTTCAAGCTATGGAAACCTTTGTGAAGCACAGAGCTAAGAGTGATTTTCAAATTGCTCTTCATCTTGGCATCGACAGACTATCCTGCACTCCACCAAATGAAGACTTCCCAGGTCTGCAGGAGAAGAGATCTACCTCTATCCTAACTCAACCAGAACAAGGACTAGTGTTCAAAATGAGTTTGGAACGAAGAAGTTTTTTAGACTGACTGAAGCCTTCAAGTACTCAACCAGAACACTTGAATGGTTTTAGACAGTCATCAGAGATAGGTTAGGCAGACCTCATGTGCCGATAGGAGAGGGACAAAGACTTATTCATGAGATCTCAACGGTCCTTCAATTCAGAGGACTGTTGATGCGCTTCTGGGAAATTACGCAAGGTAGATCATGAATGAAGTAGTTTGATTTGAATTGTAATATCTTTTGTTTCATCATTGTAAAAATTCATCATTTAGTCCAATGAAAAATTTGGCAAAGGATATTTTTCTTTAGACTAGCCTCTGTTCATCACTTATGATTTAAATGTTCCTAGATTAGTTCATGTTTGTTCTTTCATTACTTAGGGGGAGATTGTTAGACCCCATAATTCTTATGTGTAGAAGTAATGAAGACAAATAAGTGATGAAGAACCAGAAGGCCGATGGAAGACTCCAAGGCAAAATAGCTAAGTCTGTAGAACAACCAGAGGGTCGATGAATCGACCAGAGATGCGATGGAAAGAGCATCTTCATAGCCCCTCAAGTTACCAACACCTGGAGCTTTCTACAATAAGTCAACCAAAGGCATGCGATGAAGATATGAAGATAAGGTTAAATAACATCCCATGGAAGACAGCTGGAGATGACTAATCAACAGCTGGATTCTATAGAGTTTATCTTGTTTTGATTGTTTAGATAAGCTTTATCTTTACTAGTAGATTTGCTAAATGTTCTCCTTAGATAGTTATCTTAAAATAGCTTTCTAGTATAAATAGGTGGTTAGGCCTATTGTAATCTTTGACTCTTTGACGTTTTTCACAATCATTGAAATAAAGTGAATCGTTTGACACTCAAGTATATTCTTTGAATGTTCATCATTTGTTCTTGAGTGTTCATCATTTTATTCATCCAAACTATATAATAGATTATTCTTAACTTAATTATTAGTGTTATTGAGAGATCTGGGATCAACAGCTTCATAAAATAACAAAAACGTAAGACCCATGTTTTTAAAAACATTCTCGTTAACTTACCAAAATTGTACCGTACTTAAATAACAGTCAATAATTATTGAGGGGTTAAAATCATCAAACTTATAAGCTATTAATAATTATATATATATATATATATGAAAAAAACCATATGACATCGTTTATCACCACATCAATACTCTCATCTCTCTCTCTTTTTTTAGAAAACTTTTGTGAGTCCCATAATACGATCAATCTTTAGAAACACTTAAGAATCAATGGCAATCTTCATGTTAGCATGAAGAACACATAAGAAGAGTTGAGAGGAAAAGTCAAACAATCAAAGTCTCTATATTTACTCTCAATATACGTACTATAACAAATGAGCTCTTACACTCTATTATACTAGAAGACAAAGCTATATATAGGGTCAAACAATGAGGCCTTAGTCAAAGTCAACATGACCAACAAAGTCATACATGCTAATATTACAATTATAGACTTTCAAGACGAATACAATTTATCACTAAAATTCAGTCCTAACATTCTCCCCCTTTGTATTCAGGCTTGAAAGAATTTGTGCACTTTGAATCTCGTTTGAACTTTGACGCGTTAAGCTCTTTATGACTTCTTGAAATCTTCAAAACAATCTTCTAGCAGTCTCTTCTTTAAGATCTTCAGACGATCTTTTGTTGAGAAAATCTTCCAACATTCTTCCCTTCGAATGTAGAACAAAAACGATCTTCTCATTTTATAATAAAGAACAATATCAACAACAATCTTTAGATTTTCAAGATATGATCTTCAAAGAATCCTCTTCAGATAACAAATTACTAACATTCTCCTCATAAATGAATTTCTTCAGATAAAAGTTCACAAACATTCTTCCCAAAATTAACATTCTCCTTTTTGAGAAATCTCTTTCAATAAACTCTTTTAAGATGAGATCTTCACATTCAACATCTCTCAAACACTGTAGCACAAGAATAATCTTCAGTCACGTAATAATATTCAGTCACACTCCTTTGTGTCTTTTGCCGGTTCTCGATCTTTATCTCATACTCCCCTTTGATCTATATATCATACTCCCCTTATATCATTCAGAATTGAATATATCATTCATTATTACATACTCCCCCTTATGATGAAATGAGAATCATTAGCATCATATGTTAGAATGAATGAAATTTTCTATGAGAGCCGTCAATTCATAAAATTGTAAGTAGATCTTTTCAAATCCACTTGTATAATCTTATAAAAAGATTGGCCTGTGAATATAACAGATATATTCAGTACAACGAATGTACTTCAAATATGAGACTTTATGAGGTTCATCTCACCAGGTCTTCCATTCAATCATCGATATCTTGTAAAAGTATATCTATGAATGTTTTGGCAAAATAACATATAAATTTGCAAAATCTATGTAGTGTAGAAAAAATAAAGCAACATATGCTTCGATTTAGGCTCAAAAAGATAAACCGTGTGGACTGCACAAATTTATCAGATTCAATTCGTGATAAAAAAGACTTGAAGGGAGGACATATATCCCTCTTTTTCAATATCAACTTTCTTCGAATGAGAAACTGATAGATTGTGAGATGCGTGCCCCAAGTGTTATTGAAACACTTATCTGTTAAAAGATAAATAAGTAGCTGGTGGGGTTGTGACAAGAATTGGCTTGGGCTTTGCCTTTTTCAATATTAGTCTTGAAAAAATTGAGAACTAATAGATTTCATGGTATGCCCTGTTTTTAGAAGTTTAGAATAGGATTATTTTGATCTTTTAATTCTGACACGACTCTCATCAATTCTTTTGGCTCACAACAACTACCTCTCTCATTTTCCATTTTAAGCTCTGCACACAAACCCATTTTGTATTTAAGCTCACTCAGATATGGTTGTCCTCATGGGTATGTCTGTCGGTTCTGACATTCCATTGAGGTATTTCTGTAAAGCACTCAGTCCCTCCTAAAATATAATAGTATATTCAAATGATCACAAACAGTTGATCAAAATATTATTGCTATGAAACACAATGATCAAATAAAAATTGATCAAGAAAAATATAGCATTTAAGCATAAACAATCAAGGAGTGATATATCAATAACAAATTATTCAGAATGTGAGAGAAATGAATGAAGATCTGTAAGTACAAGTTTACTGATTCTGATATTCAAAGAATAATGAAAAGTGTATCAATCAAAGTAAAAAAAAATATCAGAAAAACAACTTTGATTACAAACAACTGTATTATCACCGAAAATGATTTTATATAAGAGACGTGATAATAACGATTTGAAAAATAGAAGAAACATGTATTGGAATTATGTATGATAAGAAATTACACAAGTAAAATCTCTGGAAATACATGCTCAGAAAATGATACTCGTTTCAGAAATCAATTCCAATTCCGTAAACATTTACTAATTTTTTTTCAAAGACTCCCCTTAGAAAATGGACTTCCGTAATGTTTCGTTTCAGCTCAAAATAAAAAAATAATGGAAACATTTTGGCTCGGGTCTTGAACTGTGTTGTTCAGAAGCCATAATCAATTTAGCACGTGTCCTAAACTGTTGTACTCAGAAACCATTATTGTTTCGGCGTGGGTCCTAAACTGAGTGTTTAAAAACCTCTTTGAACAGTATACAAACTACCCCTGAATTTGTGCATCATATGCATGATATTTTGATCAGCATAGTAGTGACACACCTGCAAAATCAGATCAAACATATTTTGGTACTCAGACTAACTTGGGTCATTCTTTGTTAGTATCAGGTTGTGGGATATTTTAACTGCCAAACCATCTATTCTTATTAGATGTTTTCTTTTTAGCATTCTTAATAGGTTGATCATATATATACAATAATATCCATACCAGTTGTTATCATACCTGTTATTATTATTCCAGCTCTTCTGATAGATGTTGTCTCCATACCATCTGTTGTATCTCTTCCTGTTGACAAAGTTAGTGGTTTTGCATGTGGAGCACATGATCCTTTTCTTGCTAAGATTTATCAGATTATTAGTGGATCTTACAAAATAAGGAAGAACATTGTTAGTAACAATAGAGTTACGAGACAAAACATAATCAACTTTATTAACCCAAATATTTTTAACCTTTGAAGAATAATTGGGTGATCCAATGACATACCCTTGATAGTACTGATTTGAAGAACGAGAATAGTTCTTAGAAATAGTTGATTTAGGACTGCTTGAATAACTGTTAGATTTAGAACAGTTATAATAGCTTGTTTTACACTGTGAAGGAGAACTAGTTGAGCTTTGAGCACATGAAAAGTCTTTAACTTTCTTTAAAAGCTGGTCTCTTTCATCAGCAACTTAATCGTACTTTTTTTAAGCTCAGTTCTCATTTTCAATTCAATTTCAAGTTCTATCTTAAGACCAGACAATTTCTTTGAAGTATCCTAGAGTTTACCTTCTAACTCCTTCTTTAGCTTCTCAAACATTTTCTTTTCTTTATCAAATTCTCGTTTGTTGATCCCAGATCTCTCAATAACACTAATAATCAAGTTAAGAATAACCAAATTATAGTGTTTTAATGAACAAAATGATGAACACTCAAGAACAATGTATGAACAGTCAAAGAACAATCTTGAGTGCCAAATATTTCACTTTATTCAATAATAATGTAAAAACGTAAAAGCGTTGTTAATTACAATAGGCCTAATCACCTATTTATACTAGTAGACTAATAAGAAGATAACTATCTAGCGAGAATATTTAGCTAATCTTCTACTAACAGATAAAGCTTATCTATAATAAGGATAAACATTAAAACGAGATAAACTTTGTAGAATCCAGCTGTTGAATGATTATCTCCAGCTGTCTTCCATGGGATATGCATTCAACCTCATCTTCATATCTTCATTACTTGGCTCTGGTTGAACTGGTGAAGAAAACTCCAAGTGTTAGTATCCAGAGGGTTTATGGAGATGCACTTTCCATCGCATCTCTGGTCAGTTCATCGACCCTCTGGTTGTTCTTCAGACTTAGTCATTTTTCCTTGAAGTCTTCCATCGGCCTTCTGGTTCTTCATCACTTGTTTGTCTTCATTACTTCATGCATATTACCTATGGGGTCTAACAACCTCCCCCTAAGTAATGAAAGAACAAACATCAACTATTCTAAGAACATTCAAAGTATAAATGAAGAACAGAGGCTATTCTAGAGAAAAGCATCTTTTGCCAAATTTTTCATTGGATCAAATGATAATTCTTAAATTGGTGAAATGAAAATTACAAGACAAAAATATAAGACTACATTTAGGGTCTCCCTTGAGATATTTCCCAAAAACGCATAAGTAGTCCTCTGTAATCGATGACTGTAGATATTTCATGTATCAATCTCTGTCCATCGTTTGTTGGTACGTGAGATCTGCCCATTCTGTCTCTGATGGCTTTCTAAAACCATTTAAGTGTTTCATTTGAATACTTAAAGGCCTCAGTCAACCTAAATAATTTCTTCGCTCCAAACTCATTTTTATATACCAGACCCAGTTCTGGTTGAGTAAGGACAGAGGCAGATCTCTTCTCCTGCAGGCCAGGGAAGTCTTCATTAGATGGAGTGCAGGATAGTCTTTTAATGCCAAGCTGAAGAGCAATCTCGAAATCACTCTTAGCTCAATGCTTCACCAAGGTTTCCATTGTCTACATGATCGCTTTGTTCGCTATCCCAAATCTTATGCCATGATCATGTCGCTGAGTCGTATACATGTATAGCTCGATCAAGTTATAGGGATTGAGATTGATCAAGTCATTGTCACTAAAGACGCTGACCTGACCATGAGCTCGCTCCACTGTGTACTCGATGTACTTGATGGATCAGTTAGCAAAGGTCCTCATTTTGATGTCCATGACCAACCTTATTCCATCGTTTGAGAAAACAGCCCTTGGTGGTTGGGTAGTCTGTTTCTCAAACCTATGGTGTAGGAGGTTCATGGATTATGGTGAAAGGATTGGAGGATTGAGTGTCAGCCCTTCATCGTGATCATGGTAAAAGTATTGATGGATATTCTCCATCATGACTGGCTCCCTCGATGGCACCTCTGGACGTCTTCTGAGTGACTCTATGTTTTCTATTATTTCATTGACTATCCATTGAGGAGGGTGCCTTGAAGATGAAGGAACATCCGTTTGCACCTGGGTTTGTTTTTGGGTTAATGGTTGAGAGGGGGTAGGTGATGGAAGAGTTTGGGTTGGCTCTGGTTCATTGGGCTCAGATGGGGTGACTTGTGGTTGAGGAGGTTGTATTTGGGTGGTTTTTGGTTCATCGGGTTGAGTTGGTGGTTGTTGTGGTGATGAAAGTTGGATGATTGTGGGTTAAGGTTGTATGGGTAGAGTGGTGAAGGGTTGTGTGGTGCGTGGTGTTGGTGAGGGGGTTAATGGTAAGTTTGGAGTTGGTGATGGGGTGATGGATAGGTTGGTTGGTGGTGCGGATGGTTCTTCATCGGTCAATGAACTCAACTCGATGGGTTCTTGGGTAGTGGCAAGGGGAACATGTACATTATGTACATCTTCAAAGGGCTGAGCCTCTGGTTTCCTCGCTTGGGTTCTGGGAGAGGGTTGGTTTTGCGTTTGAGGTGAGGGTGGTGGTGCAGCGGGTTCCATCGGTTGTGAAGTGGTGGCCTGATTCTCCCCCTCATGAGGACTTAGACCATGATCATCGAGGTCTGGATCCTCATGCCTTCACCTTTTGAGGGGGCGGATTGATGAGCAGGAGGCCCTGCTCCTGTTTTTCTTCCATAACCGTATGTGATCAGCCAAAGTGTGCACTCGATCCCTGTTGTACCGTAGTTCCATGGAGCGAAGAAGAGAGTTCGTTCGATCTTGGTGTTGTAAGAGACTCTTCTTCAACGTATTGGTAGGTTCAACCGACCTGGCAGCGAATTTGGCACTTATCTCATTTAATGATGAAATTAGTGCCTTGGACAGAGCCCTGAGATCGGCTCTGGTGGCAAACTCCGTGCTTGATGATGAAGCGGGTGGGGGCACGAAGGTGGTGGTGGATGTGGATAGAGGAATGGGAAGGTTGGCAATGAGATTCCTCACCTCTGAAGTGAAAGAAGAGATGGCTTCATCGAAGGATAGGCTTGCAGAGGGAGGTTGAGGAGGAGGAGGTTGGGGTATGTTGGCTAGTATGGTGGCTGGGAGGGAGGAGAGGGTGTTTTGGATGGTGGTCATTTGGGTAGAGAGAGAGGCTAAGGTTTGATCGATGGATGTAGTTAGGTGTAGGGTAGGTTGTGGGATTTGAGATATGATGGTGGCTGGAAGGGTGTTTATGGTTTAGGAGATGGTGTTTAGTTGGGTAGTGATGGAGGCTAACGTCTCATCAATCGTAGTTGCCTTGGCCGTGAGGGTGGCGACGGAGTGAATTTAGAGTTGGTTTCTTTGGGTGGCAAGGGAAAAGGAGGTGTTGTGGTGTTGGGTGACTGTCTGTTGTAGCATTTGGAGACGGGTTGTGTTGTCTTGGGTTTGTGTTTCAAGAGTTGCAAGGGACTGTCGAAGGGGGTTGAGGTTAATGGATGGAGGGTTGTCGACAATCCCTTGTATGATGAGTTTTAGGAAGGACTACTGAATTGTGTCTACAAAGGCTTGGAACTCAGCCTTTGTGACCAGATCAGCCACATGCGTAACCCCTGCAGCAACGGATGCTGCAAGTTAAGCCTCAGCTCTAGAGGCGCCTTCTTGGCCTTGTGAAAATATGGGTCGTGAAGGACTTCCATCATGTCCTTGATAGCCCTCTAGTGAGGAGCTATCTCGYGATGTTGCTACAACTTCTTCTTCTTCCTCGGCTTTAGAGGCCGCGTAAGAGAAGTAGATGTGTGTCCCCTTCGTTAGATCAAATATCGAAGGGGGATGTTGTGCATGAACAGGAGATCGCTCTAAAAGATCTTGTAGATCAGCAATGCCAGAAGCAACACATGCTTCTGGGTGTGTGAAGGATAGTGGCGAGCCATGAGGCGAAGTGGCTCCTATTTCTTCATCGCCCCTCTGTTGGGAGGGGGCAATGCAGGGTAGGGTTCCTCGGCTGTATCATCTCCAAAGGCCCGAAGAATGGCCTCTGGATGGTTGGCTGGGTATGGGATTGGACTGGGTCGTCCTTGTTCAATACCCCTATGGCCTTGATCGCCAGGGGTAGTGGTGGTGGGTGCCCTTTGGGTAGTGAGGATGGGTATTGTATGTGAAGGGCCAGGGGATGCACGAGGAGAGTCATCATCATCATCTTTATCATCCGACGAAGACAACTCCTGTGCTCCCTCGTTGGTGTCAGGGGACGGCTCTAAGTGCTCTGGGGTAGCTGCCCTCGATTCTTGGGACAACAGAGAGCGTTCATAGGTCTGCCCTATCTCAGATGTCTCTAGTATGACGCTGAGCATGGCGCGAGAGACTGTCCTCTCGGTGGTGTAGCCGTCCTTGGAGATTGTTGGACGATGACCATGCATTATGAACTGTGGGGTGAATGGTTCATCGGCGGGGAGTTCGTGTCTCCTCATCGCATCCCTTATGAAGAGAGCAAGGAATCGTGGGAAGAGCACGGACAACAATGGCTTTCCTGTGGCCTTAAGCTTGCACTTCTTGATTACCGCTGCATGAATTTTGTTGTAGATGAGGACAACGTAGTCCAGCGGCAGGTTGAAGAAGAGGCTGATGTTGCTCTGATCCATCGATCCCAGCCTGCAGGTCAGGGCTCTGTTCAATATGGAAAAGAACATATTCCACATTGGGGGGAGGAATTACCTCTTAAAGTCAGAGGCATTGCGTAGGTCACGATTGTGACCTAGCATGCGAATGAAGCGGAGGATATCGGAGCTCGTGGGTAGTTCGGCGTAGTGGTCAATGCCGAGTTCTTGGCATGTGAGAATGCAAAGGACTCTAGAGACCTTTGCCTGCGAGATTTTAATGGAGCAGATCATGTCGTTTGGAGCATCAATATCCCCCATGATTCCACGGCTGTCGGGGATATACTCGCAAGTCTGCCAGTATTATTGGACATACTTAAACGGTACGCCATTGTTGATTGACGTCAACACCGGTTGTAGAACACAGTTCTGGAAGAACTCTATCATGATGGCATACTTTGCATCAAACAGGTCGATACGAAGGTCGATCGCGTGGTTGTTTGGTTTTAAGGGAAGGAACACCAGTGTGCGGCTATCGGCGCCAGTGGATTGCACATGGCTGTCATTGTTGTTTGATTCATGAGAGGCGGAGGATGCCATTGCTTGATGAGGTTGCAGGTTTTGAGTTTTTTCAGATCGTCTGTAGGTAGTTGCAGGTTTTGGGAGCGTAAAGAGGAAATGGTGTGAGGAAGATGGGTATTTATAGGTGGAGGAGGGGAACAGGCAAAAATAAATATTTAAATGGTAATCATGATAGTGGAAAGACATTTGACAAAAAGGTGATTTGGTGGGGATCGTGGGCCGTCTTGACGGTTCTGTACCATTAATGTTGGAGGACACATGTCGTCATGGGGAGGGTGAATGGGTAATGTGAAAAGGTTTATGGGTAACAGCCTGTTAATATGGCAGGTTTTTGTGTCAGGTGACGTTTGAATTATTTGGAGTAATTTAAAAGTTATCCCAAATAATATCTCTTGAAATATCGCGCCAAAAACAATTTAAAATTCCATCTAATTGTAAGATTAATACTAATTACGAAGTTTTGGTCTTCTAAAAACCCATGAAGTATAGTTTTTAGTCACAAAAGCTGCAATTTTGTATAATCTTTAAAGAGTTTGCAATTAAGATGGGTTTTTGGAAAAAAAAATGTTTTGTCATGGAACCAGAGGAGCTCTGGTTGAACATGACTCATTGGATGGGGAACCAGAGGTCTGTGGTTAAACATACCCTTTAGGGATGAGGAACCAGAGGTTTCTGGTTGCACATGATGAATGAGTTCATCGAAGAATTGTTAGGTTGTATGTATAATGAGCCCTGGATAGTCGAACCAGAGGCTCTGGTTAAGCATGGACAACCCATGATGTAGGAACAGAGGGGCTCTAGTTGCCTACTCATGTTTTATTCATCATTTTTCTAGCATTTTGGTGTCCAGAGGCTCTGGATAGTAGAACCAGAGGCTTTGGGATGGAAAATGCATATATATGCAATGGAAAGTTCTTTATGATGAATGAAAAAGCTTCCCCTAGAATGATGCATGGGAAGGAGATTGAGTGTAAAACTCCCCCTTGAACCAATAAGTGGTAGGTTCATTTTGATGACAAGAGGCTCTAGTCTATAGAACCAGAGGCTTTGGTTATGAATGATGATGAAAGGATGATATGAAATATGGCTAAGTGTAAGAGTGGGCATGAAAACGAGTGGGTCTTTGAGACCAGAGGGCGTTGGTTCCAAAAACAATAAATCCTGAGGCTCTGGTCTGTAGAACCAGAGGCTCTAGTTGTTAAGGTGATAAAGAAAAGGTTATGAAAGAAGGGTGAATAATATGCAAAATGGTATGAATCGATGGAGCCTTTGAACTAGAGGTCTCTTGTTGCAAGGCGATGCAAAGTAGTATGAGAAAATGGTTAAGTGCATGTATGTGGTGATAGAATGTATGTGCCTTTGAGACCAGAGGGCTCTGGTGTCAAATACTTTGAATTCAAAGGCTCTGGTTTTGTTGAACCAGAGGCTCTGGTTTTGAAAAAGAGTACTATGTGAAAAAGTTCACAAAGTATTTGCTTTGGATCAAAGGTCTCTGGTTCCAAAGGATGAATGATCCAGAGGCTTTGGTCTATACAACCAGAGACTCTTGTTTGGAGGGGAATATTTGGTGAAAAAGTACCAAGTATTTGCTTTGGACTAGAGGTGTCTGGTTCCAAAGGTGATGAAATTTTTTGCCATACAACAAAGAGATTCTAAATGGCCAGAGGCTCTGGTCTTTACAACCAGAGGTCCTGGTTTAGAGTACTTGATTTTTATGGCTATCATAATATTTATCACTCATAGGCATAACCATGAGATATTGAGGATCTCTGGTTTCAGACTAATGATTGCCTCTAAGTGGTGAGATTCAGCATACCCATCTTGCTGACTAGGAACAAAAATCTTTTCTCATCAAGAGCTTTTGTGAAAATTTTAGCAAGTTGAATCTCAGTAGGAACAAAGTACATCTCTATATTACCTTTTTCAACATTGTCTTTCAGAAAGTGGTACCTTACATCGATGTGCTTGGTCTTGGAATGCTGTACAGGATTTGCAAAGATAGCTATTGCACTCTTGGAGTCACAGAGGATTGGTATCTTTTCATATTGAAAACCATAGTCCTTAAGCTGGGTCTTCATCCAGAGAACTTGTGAACAACAACTAGCAGCAACAACATATTCTGCTTCTGCTGTAGAGGTTGAGACACAATTCTGTTTTCTGGATGTCCAACTTACCAACTTGTCTCCCAAGAGTTGATAGCTTCCAGACGTACTCTTTCTATTAAGCTTGCACCCTGCATGATCTGCATCTGTATAGGCTAATAGATCAAAGCCAGAGTTCTTAGGATACCAGAGACCTAATGAAGGGGTTCCCTTAAGGTATCTAAAGATCCTCTTGACTGTAGAGAGATGGGGTTCTTTAGGATTGGATTGATACCTTGCACAAAGACATGTAGCAAACATGATATCTGGTCTACTTGCAGTCAGATACAGGAGTGATCCAATCATGCCTCTGTAGRTTGTKACATCCATAGATTTGCCTGATGGATCAGCAAATAATTTGGCTCCTATAGCCATAGGAGTTCTCATCGATGATGAATTTGAGAGAGAGTACTTCTTTAGAAGATCAGTCATATGCTTGGACTGATTGATGAAAATCCCTTATGAAGTTTGTTTTATTTGAAGACCAAGAAAGAAACTAAGTTCTCCCATCATGCTCATCTCAAATTTGCTTTTCATCAGTTCTGAGAATTTTTTTGCAATATTTTGCATTTGTAGAGCCAAATATGATGTCGTCCACATATATTTGTACTAGTAGTATGTCACCTTTATGCTTCTTGAGAAAGAGGGTTGTTTTGATTATACCTTTTTCGAAGCCATTGTTGATGAGAAAGGTGGATAAAGTTTCATACCAGGCCCTGGGTGCTTGCTTTAGCCCATAGAGGGCTTTTTCCAGAAAATAGACATACTCTGGATGTTTTGGATCTTCAAACCCAGGGGGCTGCTATACGTAAACTTCTTCTTAAAGTTTGCCGTTGAGGAATATCCTGATGGCTTCAAGTCTTGCAACATGAGCAAATGTCTCATCGTAGTCAATCCCTTCTTCCTGGCAGTATCGCTTGGCAACAAGCCTGGCCTTGTTCCTTATTACTATGCCATCTTCGTCCTTCTTGTTGCGGAAGACCCATTTGGTTCCTATGGCCGTCTTCTCTTTCGGTAGAGGCATAAGAGACCATACCTTGTTTCTCTCAAACTGGAGTAGTTCTTCTTGCATTGCATCTATCCAGTTTGGATCTTGTAGGGCTTCAGAAATTTTCTTTGGTTGTATCATGCTAAGAAAGTTGGCGAAGAGGCATTCATTGGCTGTTGCTGATCTCGTCTTTACACCAGATGTTGGATCACCAATGATTTGGTGATGTGGGTGGTCTTTCATCCACTTGGTGCTTGACTGGGGTTTTGGAGCAGTAGGATGCAGTTCTTCATCGACTGATGGAACTGGTTGCTCCCCCTCGAAGAGATCATATCCAGAGTTAGACTCTGGTTCTTGTTCTTGATCTGAAGACACAGAAGAAGTAGAAGGTGAAGTAACATGAGTTTCAGTAAGAGTTACACCTTTATCATTGGAGACTACATGTTCTTCCTTGATTCTGGAAGTGGATTTTGCAGTAGGTGCATGTCCAGAGATTACTTCTTCTTCGAAGATGTCTTCAAATAATTGAGCTAACTCTGATTCATTGGGCTTGCCAAGTGATGAATCAGATGCTCTTCTTTGAAGTCCGAGTCCTGAACTGTTGTGTCCAGAAATCATGTATGTGGAGTCATCAAAGGACACATTGATGCTTTCTATGACAATTCTTGTCCTTTTGATGTAGACTCTATAGGCTTTTGCGGTTTGAGAGTATCCCAGAAAGATCCCTTCATCRGCTTTCTTGTCAAACTTGCCAAGGTATTCCCTATCATTGAGTACAAAGCATTTGCACCAAAAGACATGGAAATACTTGACATTTGGTCTTCTCTGATTAATGAGCTCATAAGGTGTCTTCTGTTGCCTCTTGTTGATGATGGATCGATTCTGGGTGAAGCATGCAGTAGAAATTGCTTCAGCCCAGAAGGTAATGGGTAACTCCGTTGAAGCAAGCATGGTCCTTGCTGCTTCTACAAGGGTTCTGTTCTTCCGTTCTACCACTCCATTCTATTGTGGGGTTCTTGCTGCTGAAAAGTTTTGTGTGACGCCTTCACTAATGAGGTATTCATTGATTTTGGCATTTTTGAATTCAGTTCCATTGTCGCTTCTAACTTTAATGAGTTTTCGTTGTAGAAGGACTTGGAGCCTTTTCATCATCCCAATGAGTAGGTCATGAACATCTGATTTCTTTTTCACAAACTCAACCCAGGTGTATCTGGAGTATTCATCAACAAGTTCAAGTATGTACTTCTTTTCTGAGAGGCTTTGTGTAGATATGGGCCTACATAGATCAATGTGGATCATATCCAAGGGCTTGGTGCAGGAGGTTTATGATTTTGTTTGGTGAGAGGCCCGTTTTAGCTTTCCCGTCTCACAGGCTGAGCATAGATGATCTTTTTCAAAGTTGAGATCAGGAATCCCCTTGACCAGCTTCTGTTTGGCTAGTTTTCTTAAGAGATCAAAATTCAGGTGTGAGAACTTCTGGTGCCATAGCCAATTTTCATCGCTCTTATGGGATACAAGGCAAAGGGTGTCTTGTCCCTCAGAAGATAGAGATTCCCTTCTCTCTTGGCCTTGATAATGGTTTGACCGGGTTTTGTCTCTATGATACAGAAACCTTTGCGAAACCTGACTTCAAGACCCTTGTCGCATAATTGGCTTATGCTTAGTAAGTTGTGCTTCAAACCTTCAACATAAGCCACTTTGCTGATTGCGATGTTGCCTTTGTTGAGAGTTCCGTATACCTTAATGGTTCCCTTGCTGTTGTCTCCAAAAGTGACATAGCCTCCAGATTTTTCGATGAAGGAGGTCAGCTGACTTTTATCACCAGTCATGTACCTGGAGCAACCTGAATCTATGTACGATGGTTGCACATGCTGGTCCTGCAAGACAAATTAAGGGGTTTTAGGTACCCATTTCTTAATGGGTCCACGTTTGTTAGTAGGAGATACCACTCTCTTTTCATCGCCCTTAGCCTTTGCAGGCTTGGGTTTATTAGCATTTCCCTTGCCCTTGGACTTGGGCTTTTTCACGTTTTCATTGATTTTAACTTTATAGCGATAAACGTGTTGGGAGAATATGCAGCGATGTGTCAACATGTGATTCCTCAGGTTTTGTAAAAGAGCTAAACGTTGAAAATTATAATTTGGACATGAATGTCTAACATTCTTTTTATTTGTCGAAAACAAAGAAGTAAATGCAGGAGATGTAAATCCTGTCCTAGCATCGGTTGTTTTTACAAACTTCCTATCTAGTTCAGATTTTTTATTTGAAGGGGTCTTTGTCTTTACTTCTTTTCTCCTGAGGAAGGATTGCTTTTCTTCAGCTGGAAGAGTGGAAAAGTGGTGGTTAGTTTTCTCAGAGGCAGACCACTTATGTTTTTTCTCACGAGTAAACTTAATGAACTTAGAAGATATGCTAGGACCTTTTCATTTATCGTTGGCAGATTTAATATCTTTCAGTTTTCCCATTCCTTTGTCTGAAGATTTCATCGATGGAGGAATACCAGGTTTCATTGAGGGTTTTGAGATTTGAGGCTTCATATTCTCAATGATCTTTGGTGATTCACAGATTATCTCTTCTTCAGATTCGGAATTGAGAAAGTCTCTCGCTGATTTCTCGAAATCAAAATTAGCATGGATGTTTGTGGGAGGTGTGGGCTCAGAGGTTGATGCTTCAGAGTGATCTTCTTGAAGTTCCATCGATTTTGACTTAGACGAACTTTCAATTTTACTTGGATGGTTCATCGATTCATCAGCTGATGGTTCCTCATTAGGATTCTCCTTTTCATCAACAGTACTTGCTGATGAAGTGGAATTGACAACCAGAGACTCTGGTTTGACCACAGAGTTTCCATCGGTTCCTAATTTGGAGGTGTCATTCCTTTCATCAGAATTCTTACATGTACTGCTCTCGTACACCACATTTTCAAAATGCTGTCTTAAAACGATAGTTTTTCCATCGAATTTAACTATTTTAAAATTCGCTTCTGGTTTCGGGATAAAGTCGGGTTTCTGAATGCATCCAAGTTTAAAAGTGGATTCAAGGGTGGATTTCTTTGAATCGATGAAGGAGTCCAATTCATTGAATCCAATCCCTTGAGTGTCCGTTTGACCATTTAACTTTTCATACACATCTTGGGCATCCTTGTATTTCTTCATCAGAAGTTCATTGGCTTGAAGCTTCTGATGAAGAATCTCCCTTTCCTTTTGAAAGAAATCTTTGAGAGCTACCGAGTTTAGTCTCTCTGCCTCAGATTGTTTTAAGGCCTTAGTTTTCTTTTCTAAATCTTTGGTTACTCGCTTGTTTATTTCCAGAAGTTTTTCTTCCTCTGATTTTTTAAGGGCGGCAATGCGAGTCTTTTCTTTTATCAGGTCAGCTTTTTCTTCGGTTAGAAGATTAGTTTCTCTTTTATAGAAACTGACTTCTTTTTCCTCTTTAAGTCTTTCATATTTTTCAAAGCGTAACTTTTCTTTTAATTTTAAAAAGTCCTCTGAAAGCTTTATTTCCGTTAACTCTAGCTCAGATGGAGCCGAGTTGGTTTTATTTAAAGTAGACTCACATACCTGGTCATCAGTGTCAGAGGCAGATTCTGCATTGGACGTGGTCATTAGACAGACGAGTGCTTTGTCTTCTTCATCAGATGAAGAATCAGACACCCAGTTTTCTTTCTCAGCCGTCATGCTTCGCTCTCTAGAATTGTATTTGTATTTATTCTTGTAATAGTCAGCATCCTTTACTAGTCGTCCTCTGCATTCTTTGGAAAAATGACCGATTTTTCCGCACCTGAAGCAGCGGAGGTCATTTTTCCTTCCATCTTTGTCCTCTTTCTTCTCCTCTCGTCTATCTTCTCTTCTTTCTTCTCTCTCTTCTATTTCATCTCTTCTGTCTTCCCTTTGATGAAATTTAGATGGCTTCCTTTCATAGGATGGCTGGTATCTTTCCCTCTTGAACTCCCTTCATTCATAGGGTTTCTTGATGAACTTTTTCTGGAACTGCATTGTAATCAAGGCCAGAGATTTGGCAAAGGCTTTGATATCATCATCTGATTCAGATGTTCCATCTTCAGATTCTGATTCCACCACCAGTGCTTTCTTTCCTTCCTTCTTGTGGTCTCTGGTGGAGGTCCTTGAAACTTCCTTTTCTTCAGCTGCTAGAGCCAGGGGTCTACCGATGGACACCTTTTTCTTCATGATTGTTAGGACCTTTAGATTTAGCTAATGATATTAATCAAATACTCTGGATGATCTTTTAGACATGAATAGTGCAGCGGAAACAATATATGAACAAACAGAGTAAGAAATCAATCAAGAACACAGATGATGAATATGAAGAACATGATAGAATAGCTTCAAATGATTTTCAATTGATTGAAAATATTGACGATTACAATACGGAAGCTCACCGAATTACAAAGGCCAAAGCTGCGATTTATACTAGTTCCTAACGGCTTTTCTGACATGACCTAGACAAGTGAAATRATCTAAGCCGTTCAAATAAAGYWRATTACAAACATAGTCACGTGATAAGCACGTGCAGCTAACAAACCTAAGTAAAGCAGTGAGAAGTGGTTCTCCACAAAAGATAAACTGCAGACCCTCTGTGAGCCATCCCAGAGGCTCTGCTGGATATGACTTGTAAGCACTTGATGCCAGAGGATCAGTTTCCAGAACCTCTGTGAGAGWYARCAGAKKTTCTGTCATTCTTGACTTGTACGCTTTTGTATATCTTCTGTTCTTGGTCCTCTGTGGTCTTCTGTGGTAGAACCCTTCTGTCAACACTTGCAGTAATACTTTTTCATACTTTTACATTAAATGAAATATGAGAGCTAACAATCTCCCCCTAAGTATGAAAAAGTAAAAATTGACA
>NC_037532.1:19278141-19279417 GCF_001531365.2 Cynara cardunculus var. scolymus
TCTGAAGTGATCACTACCTGAGAGGTAGAGTCTTCAAATAAGGTTTGTTGAGGGCATGAGAAAAGTACCTTCAAGTTGCCTTCTTTAGCGACCGCCTTGCCTTTCGACTTGGGGTCCTAGTGCCCTAATGGAGTCGATTCACCTTGTCTTTGCTCCCCCTGGGATTGAGCTTCCCCGAGGGCAACACCTCTGGTGACGGTTGATGGCTTCTGGAACTTGATGGTAAAGTCATCTTCATCATCGTCGTCGTCGTCACCATCTAGATCATCTTCGGCGTCTGCAATGACAGGTTCATCATCGTCTTCATCATCATCATCTCAACATCTTTAACATCTTCATCATCACCAGCAGTAGTGACGGTATGGACATCATCCCTAGGGATGGCTTCGTCAACCTCTGCTAGAGCAGCTTCGATGGACGTGATTACAGGAGCAGTAACTGCTTTAGCTTCAACAGCCTCAGCTTCAACTGCAACAGAAGCTGATACTGGGCCAACAGCCTGAGAAGCTGTAGGAGCAGCATCAGATGATCCACCAGCGTTGGACCTCATCTCCCCCTCTCAGCGTTAAATGAGATCATTTGCTTCCTCGATGAGGTCCAACGCGGGTGGATCATCTGATGCTGCTCCTACAGCTTCTCAGGCTGTTGGCCCAGTATCAGCTTCTGTTGCAGTTGAAGCTAAGGCTGTTGAAGCTAAAGCGGTTACTGCTCCTGTAATCACGTCCAACGAAGCTGCTCTAGCTAAGGTTGACGAAGCCATCCCTAGGGATGATGTCCATACTGTCACTGTTGTTGGTGATGATGATGATGTTGAAGATGTTGAAGATGATGATGATGATGAAGACGATGATGAACCTGTCATTCCAGACACCGGAGATGATCTAGATGGTGACGACGAYGATGATGATGAAGATGACTTTACCATCAAGTTCCAGAAGCCATCAACCGTCACCAGAGGTGTTGCCCTCGGGGAAGCTCAATCCCAGGGGGAGCAAAGACAAGGTGAATCGACTTCATCAGCGGCACCAGGACCCTAAGTCGAAAGGCAAGGCGGTCGCTGAAGAAGGCAACTTGAAGGTACTTTTCTCATGCCCTCAACAAACCTTATTTAAAGACTCTACCTCTCAGGTAGTGATCACTTCAGAATATCAACTTCACATCCCTTCAACAACCCGTGGTCGACTGGAGTGGGTATCTGATCAACCCAGCTCTTATACTCCAACAGACCAGCAGATGTCTCAGCTTAAGGAGTCGCTCGACCAGACTAGAGTAAAAA
>NC_037532.1:19282130-19293814 GCF_001531365.2 Cynara cardunculus var. scolymus
CAACAAATTTTCTAATTTTTGTCTTAAGTTTGGAATATTATATATATTGATCTTATAAGGACTAAAGTTGAACCAATTGGAAATAGGCATGATTGTAATCACATTGCATGTAATTTTCTTGCCACTCATCCATGCTTGATCTATGTCATTAGATATGTTGGTAGGTGACCATGGAAGGTTAAGTTACATTGTTGAAGTGACAAAAGCCGCCATGATCTCATACGAACATATAAGATGGACAAGATTGTATCTTAAAAGGGGTTTTAATTAAATAAATAGCATAAAGTTGCGCACTAAGGAAATTTAAATATAATTGATCAAGAATAACATGTAGCCCAAATGGGAGATTGTTGGGATTTATTCATAAATCCAATAATAATTGTGGGCTTACATGTTATTATATAATTATATTACGCTATTTAAGTAATGAGTTAATTATGTGATTAATTAAAGAGAGTCCATTAGAACCCAATTTGGTATGGACTTAATGAGAGGAAGCCCATTAGGTTATAATTAGGGTTTAATGGGAACCTTAATTACAACTCTATATAAAGACGACTAGGGTTATGGTTCCCACACACCAAAATCAATACGTTCATTCTCTCCCCATTGGAAGAACATCAAGGATTTTGCGTTGAGAAAAGCCATAATTTCGTATCTACGTTTCATATTCAAGCCTAACTAATGGAGACGGGTACGCGTATTCTTATTCGTATGTTCTTAATAATTCATTGTGATAATCTTTGATTCAACAATACATACACACATGCACAGACAATCTCTCAGAGTCATCATCATCAGAAGTGGTAGCACATCACTCTCTTGTGATAATTTGCAAGGTCATTTCTTGCCCAAACAAACCCCCTCCCCCCCCCCCCCCCCCGACAAGAAACAAAATCCTTCGATCAAGGTGAATCACCATGSAGACCATTATAGTCATGKAYGGTGAAACACTCCCACTATAGAGGACGACAACAAACARACACATCAAAACTCAACCGGTATATTTTTAACATGTATTAACTTGCAAAGTAACGGGTGCATATTAAACAATTGCCCAATTAATGAATTAAAGATATAAACAAACCGTTTCAACGAAAAGAGGCCAAACAAAACAAAAAAAATATCACCTGCGGTTCAAGCCTGTGCTAAAACCGAAACCCGAATAGGAAACCGAACACCCAAATAACACTTGAATGTCCACAATAATTAAGGTGTTAATTCCCCATGTATATCAATTAATTACCTCCCAAAAGCCCCCTAAATAAAAGTCTTAAACTAAGCTTCGACCGAACCAACCTACAAAAAACAACCGAACGAGAAAAAACCCAAAAACAATGTGTGGCACGAAGTGGCGCATGACCCCAAGTCATTCCCAGTGCGCGAGCTAGGCCATTTTGAGCCTTAACATGGCAAAACTCATCATATACTCAAGCTCTTCATGGATTATTAGAATGTCAACTATTAAAACCCTTTTAAACAAAGTTTTACTCAATCCCATCCATTTTTGTGGATCCAAAACATCCAATATTCATCTAAAACTCATATTAAGTTACTCCTAATGATAACTCACAATTCTTATTGATTTAGGTGAACCCCAACTACTTTTTGAAGAGTTGAATCCAAGAAAATACCAATCTGATATGAGTTATAGAGAAATAATGACTTCAATAAGGGTGAACTCAATCCCTTTTCTAAAGCTTGCATCAAATCAAAAGCAAAGCCTTAACAAATTTAAGGGTCAACTTGGTACGGTAACAAGTTTTTTTCTCTAATATCGTGTAGCGACCAATTATAATTGGTATACAAAATCATATACCATGTACCAACCAATTGTACATGGTACCAACTAAACCAGTACTGACTTTTTTGGTTGGTACTGATTTTGTACCAACTTTAAGTTATTATATAAAAACTTGTTATTTTGTTCAAACTTTGATTGCATTTTGAGTTTTTAGGTAACACATGTGATATTTACCAGGTTTTAGTTGCAAATAATAAACTTGCAAACATTCAAATATTTGAACAAGATGGTTAAAGTTACAATGTTTAATATTCGATACATAAAAAATGAAAAAAAAACTAATATATAATTAAATATCTTGGTACCATGGTATTACCGTGCTACACGACTTTCAATATCGTGTACCAACCAAGTTTGCATATTTGATACGGTACTACTAACTGATGATAATTAGTACCATTTAATTGGTACAAATTTAATTAGTACAATTGGGTGGTCTAGTTTGGTAAAAAAATTGTCACCGCCATTAAAATGGTGAAACCTTAAGAGGATAATAGATATTAAAACGAGATGAAAATGGTTTGTGTCTATTGAGTATCCAACACTAAAATTATCTATACTATATTATAAAACATTTAATAAAAAATTTTAAAAACAATCTTTTAAGCATTATGTACTGTTATATAATGTTAATTACTTAATTTTCAAATTACAATTTCTCAATGCTTGGGTACAACTTATTGAAAGACCTAAGCGGGATTTAGATAACCTCTATCTTCCATCAAGAGCTAAATTTCTTTCGAATCCTTATGAGTTGCTAACTTTCATCCATATCCTGAAAATCTATCGATTTCAACAGATTTAGAGATGAATATACATATGATTTGATACTAAACCGATACATCTTTTTTCAAAATTTTATGATACCTTGAAATTTGTATTTTATTCAATAATAAAAACATTTTTGTTTTTCCAGCACTACATAAAATCGTATTATACAATCGACGGAGACGGAATAAAACGAAACATTAAAATCGAGATGTATCTTGTTGCATTGCGAGTACCCTTCTAGTATGTATAGAAGAAGAAAAGAAACTAACTATGGTTACCACTAAGTCTAGTTAATCTAACTCATAGTAACAAATCAGTAACTAAAGCCAACATATTTAAAAAACAGGAAAAGACGAAAACATCCACAACTTGAGTCGGCAATACTCCCCACCAAGAATAGATATTCTTGAGTGCCATCTTGGACACCAAAGCAAAGGTTGCAACTTTGAAGCTAGAAAAGGCTAATTGGGAATATGTATATTTGCAAGCTGATGCACAGCAATGAACTTGGCCTTCACCTTCTCTCATTCGTGGAATGTCAACATGGATTTGAGGCAATCTGCAAAGCTGAATTGTTATCACAAAACAGTGATATTCAACAATCGTATAATCCAAACAAGTTATATTTCTTGTATTTCCAGAAAATATGCAAAACCCAGTTACAAATCGGAATAAGCTTTTGTTGATCAATACAATCTGATTAAACCCCATCTCACTACTCTAGAACCAGCTTGCTAGTGAGGAACGCGGGGTTAGCAACGATTTAAGAAAGCTTTTGAAGCCTAACAAGAAATATCTGTTGTCGTCACGTTGAGATATAATGATCTTCGATAACGATATATGGATCATCAAGAACAACATCATCTCTATCACTCAACACAACATTAGGGTCATTTCCTACTTTACTTTCCCAACTCGCCTGTATCTTCCAGGATTTGGAGTGTACACTGTCTTTGAGAGATGGATATACCTGTCTTTCAACGAGCTACACCTAAGCCCAAAATGAACCAAGGTCCTTAAGCTTGAAGGCATTGCTTAGTTGATCTTTAATACCATATTTGGATGCTCCAGTGATTATAATATCATCAACGTATACGACTAACACAACATAATTCTCTCTACTTCCTTTATAGAATAAGCTAGAATAAGGGTGTGATTGTCTAAAACCGGCCGAGACCATAAAGTCAGAAAATTTGTCATTCCATTGCCTTGATGCCTGTTTAAGTCCATATATGGATTTATGAATCCGACATACAAGTTTCCTGCTGTCGCTAGGCTCCCCCCTTAATCTCATAACCCAAGGGTATGTTCATGTACTGTTTTTCATGTAGATCACCATTTAAGAAGGCGTTTTAAACATCCAGTTGTATGAGAGGCCAATCCCAAATAGCTGCAACAACAGGTAACATTTTACTGGTTACCAATTTGGCAACGGGAGAGAAAGAATCGACAAAATCCATCACCTCTTGTTTGGTGATATCCTTTCGCAATAAGACGCACTTTAAACCTTTCAATCTATCCAGTAGGTCCATGTTTCAGTTTGTAGACCCATTGACAGCCAACCGAATGTTTCCCTTTGGGTAATGAAACAATTGACCAAGTACCATTATCATACATGGCCTTGAGTTCTTGTTTCATAGCATTATGCCACTCTGAAGACTTGTCTGCTTGATTGTATGTCAGTTCAGAATTAGTTGAAACGTCCATGGAAAAAGTTCTATATGATTTATACAAAGAATCATAGTTTAGATAATTGGACAGAGGATAAAGAGATCTGGATGAACTAGCTTTGACTTGATCAAGATTACAGTGATAATCCTAAACATAAGGAGTATGTCTTGTTCGAAGAGAATTTGGAGAATCATTGATGACTTCATGAAGTTCGGGTTGCACATTGGGATAATCTTGAATAATAAGAGGTTGTGATGTACTAAGATCCGGAGATTGAACATGATCACGAGGTTCATTCGAAAGTCCATCTTCAGCAGGAGCTGGAATGACCACATCTGGGAAAGGATTAACACATTTATTGGTAGATACATCACTGAAAGGATATATATATATATATATATATATATATCTTCATGGAAAACAACATCTTGAGACAGAAAGAAAGCTTTTGTTTCCACATCATACAGCGTATATGCCTTCATTCCTGATGGATATCTCATGAACACACACTTTTATGTACGAGGCTGAAATTTGTGTCTTCCTTTAGTAGATGTTGAAGCAAATGCAACACATCCAAATGTTCAGAGCACAGAAAAATCGGGTATCTGCCCATATAACCTCTGATATGCAGACTAATTATCAACAAGTTTTGATGGCGTTCAATTGATCAAGAGTAGTAATGTGGGAACACATTCAAACTAGAAAGTGATAGGGACCTTTTACTAGAACATTAAGGCCCTTGCTACGTTTAAGATGTGTTGATGCTTTCGTAAAGTGAGTTTTGTTGTGGAGGACCAATAAACGTAGGTGAAGCTGCTGTAATAATCAACAATGGTCAAAACATATCTATGACTTTTGTGTTTTGATACACCACAGTGAATCCCTTGGAGACAAACATCACATATTATGTTGACTAAAATTAATTCAAATAAGAAAATGAACACCAAATAAAGTTTTAATCTTTATAGAATTTATTTATATTATAGCGAAAAAGGTTAAACTTTTTTTAATACAAACCCAACAAAACCTCAATACGTGTCAATTCACACAGATTGAATCTATCATTCGCGATAGATTCAATGAAAGAAAGGGGTAGAAGCAGAGTTTTCACTTAGTGAACGGGAAATTTAAATACAATGCAAAAATTATAAAACCAACCTGTTTCAAATGTTGTCGATCCGGATGATGAACTGCACGGAAAACCTGTCTTTAAAGGTTTTATACGACCACTCTAAAGAAGCTGTGAGTCAGCTAGTCGCAAAGCCCCAGGATTTGATGCAGTAGAAAATTCGTTTGTGAACAGCAATCACAACGAATATAGAGAAGGTTTATATAGCAAAACGGTAGAGAGAAATAGTATGTCGGGAGCAAAATTTCGTCAGAGAGGAAATCGATTTTTTTCTGTGTATAAAGAGACGTCTTCACCCAGTATTTATACTGGGTGAAACCTTAGAATGAGCCACGATTATCTCCTAATAATCGGAGATAGTGGTGAGACAAAGTCTCAACCGAATTCTATCTCTAAAACCAAGTCAAAAATCGGATTAAATTCAAATTAATATTAATAATTATCCAAATTAAACTGATAATCCTCGTGACGAATTACTATAAAAAAGATAATCGGAGCTCGGGGCGAGGCTCCTTCTGCTCCGATGCGGCGTGCGAAATGCAAAGTGCGCCTCCTTGCGCCACCTTCGCGAATCTCGCGCCCGCGTCCTCGGATTAAACAAAGTCATGTGGACTATCGATTATTTGAGCGTGATGCTCATCAGTGTGACCTATTTTTCAGGCAAACGATACAATGCTACAAATAATCAGTCATACAACATTATTGCATTTTAAGTTGGATGGGGTTTTTCTGTGTTTGCTTATCACTGAATTAGAATTTTTTGTTTATTTCGCAAATAAGAAAAATATTTATTATGAATGGCAAAGTATTAATCTGTTAGTTGATTTATAATTTTTTATCACATGACTTTTGATTTTTGATTTTTCAGTAAATTACAAGTTTTCAATCTACAGATCAATCGTAGAGTTCCAATTATTTAAAAACTCCTTTAATTCCCATTTAATTTAATCCGGTGCTAACCTTTGAAAATAATGGGACGTCCTTTCGGTTGTTGCCTATGTCCTAAATGACATGGACGGTGGGCTTAATCCTCAAGCTTTACGAGCTATGGCGAGACCACGACGTTTTTTAAAATGACTCATGACAACAAATATGTATATCATATATATAATTATATACATGTACACATATTTTTAACTATTCCATAATGAATCGATGATAATAAATAATTTATATATTATAAACTAAAATGATGTTAAAAAGACAAATATTTTTCTTTTTATATACATTTATTTTATAATAAAAGTCTTTATTTATAATGTAATAAAAAACAAGTTGGTAGCAAAAATTATAATAATCTACGTAACTCTATGATTTCACAATATCTTGATCATGCGACATGTGATCATGACTTTTGCATACTTTAATCCTAAGTCTGCTATTTTTTACTTCTAAAAAACTATAATGATCATGGAACCCAATCCCCTAAATATTTAGTTATCAAATACTTAAAGCATCTATAAATAAACTATAAGATCCCTAAAGTTTGTTATTTATTATGATTTTGGTCCTTTTCTTCATTTATTACGTCATAACTCTCCACATATGTAACTTATCTTAAATTTGGTCCATCATTCTAACGTCACTCCACCATGTTTGTTAAGTACGGAGCCAAAATTGCAGTTTGATGACTTTTCTTTAGTTTAACATTCTTATTAACAAACCTTTATAAAACATGCTTCATTTATGTGATCTTTAAGGGCAAAATAGTTGATGTATAATTCTTATTTATTTTATGATTTTTCTTATATTTACATATTATGGTTCTTAATTATAAGGTATATGTTTTTTCTTTATTATACCTAAAAAGGCTAAAATACTTGATAAGTAAGTCCCGACAGCATCGCCTTCATCGTCAATACCCCAACTCCTCTGGTCGTAATACCCCTTCCTCCATCTCCTACGTCTCAACATCCACCTCATTCTCCATGAGCCTAACTACGTTCACCATATGGCTCATATCATCAAACCAGGCTTTAACGGGAAAAACCCCTGATTTTAGCTCTGGTTTGTCTTAGACGGTCTCAGATCTTGATTTCGGTTTTTGATCTCCATCTTGATTTTAGATTTCAGATCTAGTTCGTGTTAACCTCCATCTTGATTTCTAGAAAAGAGGTTAGCTAGTCAGACCTAAGGTTGGATGTAGTTGGGGTATTGATCTCAAGTATACGAGAGGGGTTCAATGGGGTGTTGGTTTTAGGTTGCTGGTAAGAACAAGGTGATGATGAAACTATAAACGAAGTAGGATTAGGCACAATGACTGATGGTGTTCACCATGGTAGAACACATCGATAGGAGGAATCATGTTAGAGAAGATGAGAAATAACTAGTAAATGTAGGGTATGTGGCTCAGTATAATTGGCTTACAAAAAAAGAGTAAATGATAAAAAAAACAAAAATACAGTTTAATTTGGTTACGTTTTGGCCCATGTTTTATAAAGGTTTGACGAGAATGTTAAAACAAAGGAAAGTTATAAATTACTATTTTACCTTCACACTGATTCCTTTCTTAGGGTACTCTAAGTAATAGATCCAATGAAGACGAGGTGGGGCCTATAGCTCAGAGGATTAGAGCATGTGACTACGAACCACAATGTCGAGAGTTCGAATCACAGAAATGGTGGACGAATGTCAAGCTGAGGGACCAAATCAAGACAAATGACGTAAGTGGAGGGTTATTATGTAATAAATAAAGAAAATGGATCAAATTCATATTAAATCATAAACCTCATACACCAAATCCATAATTTACTCTAAATATGAAAAACCATTTATATATAAGAATTTTTCAAAATAATAATTAATAATAAACTAAAGGAAAAAGAATTCAAAACTTAAAAATTAGATAAATAAAATACTAATACATTTATTAATAATGATTTAGTACCATATGAGAAATTTTCAGTTTCATGAAAAAATAGTCATGGTAGCTTTATATAGTGTGAAGAACATTCAAATTGACATAAATGTGTATTGGAAAGTTTAATGTGAAGGCGGTAATGTTCACATCATCAAACTTCCAACGACTATTAAATAGATAATATTGTTGAAAGGTACCAAATTTCCATAATAGTAGAGAATTTAAAGGTTACTCCTGAGTTGCAGCGGAAAAACTCGTAATTGAGAATTACTAAAAAACTAGAGTCACCACTCTCAAAATTCTACAAGGAAATAAAACCAAATACTAAAGTTCCACCTATAAGCAATCAACTCTCCACTGATCTACATCTTCCATTTTCCCTTGCTACATCTCTCAATATGATACCAAACTGAAATGGTTTAGGTTTTCAAAAGAGAGAGAGCGTTAAAACGAAAGTTCAAGTACATCCCCATTCCACACAGTTCATATATCATAATACAAAAAATGTGCATTCAATAAGGTAGTCAATAATATAGATACGGACACACATGCACAGACAATCTCTTAGAGTCATCATCAGAAGTGGTAGCACATCACTTTCTTGTGATAATTCGCAAGATCATTTCTTGCCCATACCCACCCCACCCCACCCCACCCCCAAGAAACAAAAGCCTTCGATCAAGGTGAATCACCATGTAGACCATTATAGTCATGTACGGTGAAACACTCCCACTATAGAGGACGACAACAAACAAACATATCAAAACTCAACCGGTATATTTTTAGCAACATGCATTAACTTGCAAAGTAACGGGTCCATATTAAATAATTGCCCAATTAATGAATTAAAGATATAAACAAATCATTTCAATGAAAAGAGGCCAAAAGAAACAAAAAAATCACCAGTGGTTCAAGCCTATGCTAAAACCAAAACCCGAATAGGAAACCGAACACCCAAATAACACTTGAATGTCCGCAATAATTAAGGTGTTAATTCCCCATGCATATCAATTAATTACCTCCCAAAAGCCCCCTAAATAAAAGTCTTAAACTAAGCTTCGACCGAACCAACCTGAAAAAATAACCGCACGAGAAAAAACCCAAAAACAATGTGTGGCACGAAGTGGCGCATGACCCCAAGTCATTCCCAGTGCACGAGCTAGGCCATTTTGAGCCTTAACATGCCAAAACTCATCATAGACTTGAGCTCTTCACGGATTATCAGAATGCTAACTATTAAAACCCTTTTAAACAAAGTTTTACTCAGTCCCATCCTGTGGATCCAAAATCTTCATCTAGAACTCCATATTAAGTTACTCTTAATGAAAACCCACAATTCCCGTTGATTTAGGTGAACCCCAACTATTATTGAAGAGATGAATCCAAGAAAACACCAATCTAATATGAGTTATAGAGAAATAATGACTTCAATAAGGGCGAAGTCAATCCCTTTTCTAAAGCTTGCATCAAATCAAAAGCAAAGCCTTTGGCTAGTTCCAAAACCCTAACAAATTTTGGGTGAACTTGGTATGGTACCAAGTTTTTTTCTTTAATACCGTGTATCAACCAATTGTAATTGGTATACAAAATCCTATACCATGTACCAACAAATTGTACTCGGTACCAACTAAACCAGTACTGACTTTTTTGGTTGGTACTGATTTTGTACCAACTTCAAGTTATTATATAAAAACTTGTCATTTTGTTCAAACTTTGATTGCATTTTGAGTATTTAGGTAACACATGTGATATTTACCAGGTTTTAGTTGCAAATAATAAACTTGCAAACATTCAAATATTTGAACAAGATAGTTAAAGTTACAATGTTTAACATTCGATACATAAAAGATGAAAAAAAAACTAATATATAATTAAATATTTTGGTACCATGGTATTACTGTGCTACATGACTTTCAATACCGTGTACCAACCAAGTTTGCATACTTGGTAAGGTACTACCAACTGATAGTAATTTGTACAAATTTAATTAGTACGGTTGGTACACATATTGGATGGTCTAGTTTGGTAAAAAAATTGTCACCCCTATTAAAATGGTGAAACCTTAAGAGGATAATAATAGATATTAAAACGAGATGAAAATGATTTGTGTCTATTGAGTATCCAACACTAAAATTATATTTATAGAAGAAGAAAAGAAATTAAGGGGCTATTTACAAAACACTTACCTGATAAACATCTAGTGGTAAAATTCAACACTATCATTTACTTACCGGGTAAGATTTTAGTCAACAAAAAACGACTTTCTATGCAACAAATTACCCGGTAAGAGCTGACCATGGTAAGAGTCATTGTCCTCACTTACCGGGTAAGACTCTAGGTCATTGTCTTGTTCTTACCGGGTAAGATTCATTGTCTTTTCCATATTCATTCGATAAGGTAATGTTACTTGGTAAACGGCTCCTAAGTATGGTTACCACTAATTCTAGTTAATCTTTCCTTCTTGGGGTATACCCCTCGTAATTGTACTTTTCATTTAAATAAATAAATTTTTCCGGGGTTCCATCCCCTATTTCTAAAAAAAAAATTCTAGTTAATCTAATTCATAGTAACAAATCAGTAAATTAATAAACAGGAAAAACGAAAACATCCACCAACTTGAGTCGGTAATACTCCCCACCAAGAATAGATATTCTTCAGTGCCATCTTGGACACCAAAGGTTGCAACTTTGAAGCTAGAAAAGGCTTTGTGACTATGTATATTTGCAAGCTGATGCACAGCAATGAACTTGGCCTTCACCTTCTCTCGTTTTGTTCATTCCTGGAATGTCAACATGGATTTGAGGCAATCTGCAAAGCTGGATTGTTATCACAAAACAGTGATATTCAACAATCGTATAATCCAAACAAGTTATATTTCTTGTATTTCCAGAAAATATGCAAAAACCAGTTACAAATTGGAATAAGCTTTTGTTGATCAATACAATCTGATTAAACCCCATCTCACTACTCTAGAACCAGCCCTACAAGAAAAATGATCTTCAAAGAAGCTTTTGTTTTGTACTTAAAATTCTTAAAAGCTTCTCTAAAGCCTTTAGATAAGCTTTTCAATTTTGTCAAAGACCTTCTTTGTGTGAAGGTAGGTGAAGGTTTTAGAGAGGGTTTTCGAATGGTGTGTTTTTRTTAGCCTTTAGAGACGCTTAATTGAGGCTTTAGATACACTTTTAAAACTTCTATAAAGGTTAGTCAACTTTTTATTCAAAACTTCTCTAAAAGTATATATATTAGTGATACTTTTCAAGTATTTGTGACGGTTTGTAAGAGTTACTAAAAGATACTTTTAGAGAAGATAATGAAAAAACTTCTCTAAAAGTATATATATTAGTGACACTTTTTAAGTATTTGTGACGGTTTGTAAGAGTTACTAAAAGATACTTTTAGAGAAGATAATGGAAAAGCTTCTCTAAAAGTATATATGTTAGTGACACTTT
>NC_037532.1:19294599-19295756 GCF_001531365.2 Cynara cardunculus var. scolymus
CCTAGTGCTCAGGACCCTAGACCATCCCCGAATATATGCAGGTCTTTTACCTAAGACTTGTTGCATAATCTCTAGATCACCCGGAGGATTTTCTGTTGATTCACTTTGCCGCTTAATCTCTACCATGTTCTCCTATGAACATAAAAATCATATATATATATATATAAATCTTAGTAATTTATAAAACGATGAAGACATGCAAAAGAGTTCGTTAAACGTAACTTACATATGAAGTGCGAGAATAGTCATTAACCAAACCATCTTTTTCTCTATAATGCAACTTTCGGAAAGTCTCTATCTCACCGATAAGAGGATTGTCGGACAATCCTCTATTTCAAAAATGGTGATTCGGAGTGCTCACTGTATCATTTAAAGAAACATACTTTCACTTCCCCCTATTCTCAGAATTTTTCCTTGATATAGCCTACAGAAACAAAATATGATTTTAGCAATAACAAAGATAAAAATATGTTTCAAGATTCTAATATAGACCAACAGACCACATGGCATGAGATTGGCCTCAAATGCCAATTGAAAAAGAAACATAATTAACAGTAGGATATTGTTTGATCGGAAGAATGGATGATGCAAGAAAGTTGCTTGATGTCATGATTGATAATAATTGTGCTCCATCTGTCATTAGTTATAGCATATTGATCAATGGGTACTGTAAGGCCTTGATTYTGAAAAGGGGATTGATCCTAATGCCATTACATACACTATCATGATCGATGGATTTTGTAAGAAGGGGAAACTAAATGAAGCCAATGAGTTGTTCTTGAGGATGAAGAAYAGTGGTTGCTTACCTTGTATAATGGTAGTTTTTATAACAAAAATGGCAGGCAATACTTATGTKTACATATATATAAAAATGGAACACTCAAAGTACTTGAATACCTTGTATACATGGTTATAGAAATATATAATATTTACTACCGAACAATCAACTTCTTCTTACTAAAAGAGACAAAGGAATTAAGAAACCCATCATCAATTGATTAGATACAAATTCCCCACTTCCTTTTACCAGTTTCTCTAACCAACACCCAACGTACCAGACCAGTACTTTTATTATGTACAAAGTTAAATGTTTATTTCTTTTCTGTATTTATGCATTCAGACCAGTACTTTTATTATGTACACAGTTAAATGTTTAT
>NC_037532.1:19296646-19297422 GCF_001531365.2 Cynara cardunculus var. scolymus
TGTACACAGTTAAATGTTGGACATTAAATGTTGCCGTTGTTGCAAATTTTAAAGATTGCAGGTACCATCAATTTCTCAACAAGAAACCACATTCAAGCAAGGACAAAATAGGAGTTAAACTAGCATCTATCTAGACACATGCTATACAAGAAATGCTTACCAAGAAATTTTCAAGATACAGAAAATAAACAACTTACATGAAACTTCTCCGAACTCTAGTAATCGCAAAGTATATGCCAAGCATCATCTGTAACGTTCAAGTCAGTTGGCTTCATTCCTTTGGCTCTTTCCACGTCCTCTTGGCCATGACATTTTAAAAAATCTGCAGCTTTGCTCGGTGATTTTTGAAAGATCGACCCATTTGGAAGTCAATCACATCAACCACAATMTTYGAAGACAARTMGACATCAAAATTTATCTATAAAATAAATACAAGAATGACACAAAATTTTGTTAAGGATAAGAACAAGAATGACACAATATTATAAATATAACTTGTGGTTATCTTACCAAAATTGTCACACCCCGCTAAAGCGGAAACGCGAGGTATGACAGGTAGAGTCTCATAGCAATAGTGTATAAACAACACAACCATATAATTTAAAACATAGATACATCAAAACTAAAGTTTACAGTCCCAAATACAAGTTTACAACACTAAACATAAAAGAAGTTTTGGAATTGCTAAATGTGACACGCCTTCAAACAAATGTCACCGAAAATCTTTCTTACCCTGAAAAAGCATGTCAAACAAGTGTCAACTACAAGAGTTGGTG
>NC_037532.1:19297522-19299212 GCF_001531365.2 Cynara cardunculus var. scolymus
ATCAGTGGTACCTTCACCAATCACTTCAGTGACCCAAATCACTGAAAGTGTAGATATCAGCGCCGCCATCGCTGAACACCCACGTCTCTTCTCAAACATTTTCTCTTCTCCTCCCTCCTTGGTCTTTACACATGTCGATGATGTATCAGCGACTGTCCTTCCTGATACTGAGACATACACCACTGGACCTGAGGCTGCTCCTTTCGATGCTCCTCAACATACGGATGTCCATCCTCTCGAGGACATCTTTGCTCATGCCAGTGACAATTTTTTTGATGTCACTGAAGGCCCCTCAGGTATTCCATCTTCCTACCCTTTCTTTTCTTCTAACCTTGAGCCTTCAGCTCACACTTCTTCTTTTGCAGGTCCTTCTCAGGAAGTGTCAGAGGAAGAAAGAGAGAAAGATGATGGAGGAGATGAAGATGTCGATGATGACTATGATATGGCGTCAGACATCAAACTTCTCCTACCCGCCGTTGATACCGTCCTCTCCAGGATCAATGAAGTTCACCAAGAGATGCCCCGCCAAGGCGATCTTGATGCGAACTTCCTTACCCTCCAGGCGGATGTTCAAGAAGTTCAGAGTCAGCTTCAGACTCTCCAAGATGCTGTTCAAGCCAACAACGATGCCATTGCTGTTCTTCACAGCAAGGCTGACGATGCTCAGGCAATAGCTGATCAGCAGACTGGTCTTCTTCAACAAATCCTGGATGCTGTCCATCAACCAGCTCCAGTGATTGCACCTTCTTTCTCTGCCGATGATGGCGCCCAACTCCATAAGACGTGTAAGGCAACGACAACTCTAGCCAATGCTTTGCAAAGGCTGGAGGATTCAATGGTTCTCCAGCATCAGCGCTTGGACGAACTCTCTGGCCAATTATCTCGAGCCTTAGCCAGAGAGGGGGAGATGAGGTCCAATGCTGATGAATCATCTGATGGTGCTCCTACAACTTCTCAGGCTGTTGGTCCAGTACCAGCTTCAGTTGCAGTTGAAGCTGAGGTTCTCGAAGCTGAAGTAGTTGCTACTCCTGTAATCACGACCACCGAAGCTGCTCTAGCTGAGGATGTCGAAGCCATCCCTATGGGATGATGCCCATACCATCACTGCTGCTGGTGATGATGATGATGTTGATGAAGATAAAGATGAAGATGATGATGAAGACGATGATGAACCTGTCATTCTAGACACCAGAGATGATCTAGATGGTGACGACGACGATGATGATGAATATGACTTTACCATCAAGTTCCAGAAGCCATCAAGCGTCACCAAAGGTGTTGCTCTCGGGGACTCTGCATCCCATGGGAGCAAAGGCAAGGTGAATTGACTCCATTAGAGAACCAAGATCCTAAGTCGAAAGGCAAGGCGGTCGCTGAAGAAGGTAACTTGAAGGTACTTTTCAAAATCCCTCAACAAACCTTGTTTGAAGACTTTACCTCTCAGGTAGTGATTACTTCAGAATATCAACTTCATATCCCATCAACAACCTACGGTTGACTGGAGCGGTTATCTGATCAACCCGTCTCTTGTGCTCCAACAGACCAGCAGATGTCTCAGCTGAAAGAGTCACTCGACCAGACTAGAATAAAAATCCCTTTTCGTACCTCTAGAGTAAAAATCCCTTTTCGTACCTCTAGTGGTGGTGAGTTTGACTTCTTATCTGAAGCTGAAAGACTCGAGGCATTAAGG
>NC_037532.1:19299312-19300622 GCF_001531365.2 Cynara cardunculus var. scolymus
TGAGGATTTTCAAACCGTTTAGGTAAATAAAGGTGTAACATATTAGAAGACCCAACACATATCACAGAGGCTCTGTTACCCTTAGGTCTCTGACAAAACTCTCTTATAGTTCTTGTCTATTGATATGATGCGCGTGGTTCTGTGGATAAGGGTTAAAGCTAATCACGCGAGTGTCAGAATCGGGGGCGCACGTCATCAATCGTGCGTCTTCCCAACACAGCGTGTCATAGTTTTGATTCGTCACATCCTTTAGCCACTCATCACGTTATTTCTCCCAATAAAACGGTTCAGTTCAAATCCCTCACTATAAATACCCCTTCCCCCCAAAACGTAAACCTYTACAATATCCTTCTTCTCCGACGAACCTGCAAAATTTTGAGCTTCTCTAAAAACCTGCAACTATGTCTTCTTCTTCAGCCTCCGCTCAATCTGTTAACGTCTCAAGCGACAACGAAGTAACTCAAGCCCAAGCATTAACGTCTCACRCTCTATCGTTTGTCCAAAATCGATACSAGAAAGTCGTACTGGTGAAGAAACCAAATAATTATTTCTTCGCTCCATCTCCAACAGGTTTCCCTGAATTCACTTTTCCCCTCATTGAAATTCTTCGTAACCATCCTTTGTATTATGCTCTTTCAGCCACCAAACCTACACCTGAAACTTATATCACCCAATTCCTACTAAGCTCATATATTACTACCTTGGACAACTCTGGATTAAGCATCGTTGGTTATGCTTCACACCCAATCAACAAATCTCTAGTGCCAACGGAACTTAATGTGAATACCCTTCGAACAACCCTGCACCTACCCTCCTTGGAATCTCTCAATTTTGATGCTTTCGCCCCAACCCTAACAGACGATGAACTAATTCAATTTCTTGAATTTCATTCCTACGCTGCCCAGACTAAAATTGTGAAAAGGACTCAGTTCAAACGAAAAGGCCTTCCCCCAATCTGGAATACTCTATTCTCGATAGTTAACTGCTGTCTAACAGGGAAAGTCGGCAGTCATGACCAAACCTCTCACGCCATGCTTTCCATTGTGTATGGAATATATTTCAACCCGCCCCTTGACTACGCACAGCTCATCTTCGAAGACATGGTGGGTTTAATCAAGAAGAAGTGCGCTACACAAAGGCGCAAAAGAAGGCCAAAGAGGACCTCAATCATCCAAACCTTATCTTACAGAGGTTCTTTAGTCTGGTCTTTGGGGAAATGCTAGCAGAGAAGCTGCCTTCTGCAGAACCTAATGCGAGGCTGTATCCGTTGAAAGAGTTCCATCCCACAGAGCATGAGCTAGGGTACAGAA
>NC_037532.1:19301267-19302795 GCF_001531365.2 Cynara cardunculus var. scolymus
AGAGTCCAATCGCCCAAGGACTCGTCACAACCCAAAGAGGCATCCGTTGCCTCTCCACACTTGAGTGACCAACCAAAGTATGCTTCAGAGGCATATGCGAGAGTCACAGAGACTGAGGGTCTAGAACGCCCAAAGTCCACACTCGATCCCTTTGCCGAGTTAGGCTCTGAACCTACTAGGCAAGATATGGACAGAACACTGGTAGGCTCTCCAAAAGGAGATGTTCGAGGATCCGGTGGAAGTCCCCGAGCTGACTTCGAAAAACCAGTCGCTGAGGGCGCCTCACATTTCGAGGCTACTAGATCACCATGTGTTGGTGATCTAGGTTCCAAGGATGCCTATGTGACGAAGGGGGAGTTAGAAACCTTCGCCATAGCGGTATTCCAGAGGTTGGATGAGTTGAAAAGCTTGTTCACCTCTCAACCATCGACAGAGGCGTTAGCACCAATAATAGAGGCTCTGAAGGAGTTGACATCTACAACTTCAGAACTCAAGGCGACCCTTTCTGCCCTTCAGAGCTCTGTCCTTCATAAAGACGACCTCGCATTAGCCTTCAACACTCTGCCTCTCAACCCTTCCTCAATCCAAAAGCTGAAGACAGAGTTATCAGAGGTAGCCACCCAGTTTGCTGCTGATTTCATCTCCGCCGGCTACACAGACTACTCTGCCTTCAAAGACGAGATCAAAGGCATGTTCTTCTCTGCGGTCACCTACGACATTGACTCTAAATCCTCCAGGGCTAACATCAACCTTCTAGCCACTCGCAGAGAGCTAGACGCAATGGTTGAAGCCCTAGGAGAGATCATGCAGAAATATACAGACCAACTCCTCAAAGAAGCCCGAGCTTCCAACCAATCAATAAGAGACAACACTTCAAAGCTCGTTAAAGAGGGTGACACCTTAAAATGCAAAATCTATCGCAACATCTCTAAAATGAAGTGGGCCATAGAGATTGACATAAGCAGCGCTTTTGTGAACGCTGAGTTGGTGATCGAGAAAATGGAGAAGGCGACTACCAGGATTCTGAGGCGATTAAAAAAGGCTCCCCTTACCACTTGCAAAGCAGAAGCCACCAAAATCCATGACGATCAAGGAGGTGATGAACATGATCGTTATGAGGGGGAGAAGAAGACAGATAAGAAAGCTGAAGAGCCTAAGAAGACGACCTCTGCCAAACCACTAAAGATATTGGACTCTGCAGCTGCCCTGTTCTCAAAAGATAAATCTCCAGAGCCTAAGGGGAAAGGCAAGGGTAAAGCTGTAGAGGAGTCGCCATAGAAGGGGTCAAGCTCTGTGACGCCATAGGAGATAAATGAAGAAGAGTATGACGACCTAGACCTAGTTCGAGCGTTAAAGGCATCTTTGGCAGAGGCACAAGCAAGAAAGAGCAGAGCCCCTATCCCCAGAGCTGGAGAAGGCTCTTCCTCCAAAATGGCGAAAGAGGAAACGTCCACGGGTACGTTCGACGCTCTGGTAGGAACTGTCAAGCCAATCCTACCAGAGGGGTCCACCCAGAGGCCGATTCTAG
>NC_037532.1:19303505-19306205 GCF_001531365.2 Cynara cardunculus var. scolymus
CAAGTTGGTTACTTAGATGTCATCCCAACACCATTGTCCAAAATCCCATCTTTGGGTTTGTTTTCCTGGACAAGGATGAGATTCTAAGGTTCTTTGATCCGATAGAGGCGAACAAGTATTCGACAAAGACTCTTGAGTGGGCATTTAACCTAGTAGCAGCAGAGGTGCACATAGGGCATCTAAGGGCGGAGGAAGTGTCTGGTATTCTGGAAGCAATTAAAGTTCAAGTCTCCTTCAGAGAGTGGATATTCAAGGTCTACAGAACCATCAAGTCAGATCTGCAGTTTGTCGTAGATTGACTATCCAGACTCTGCTATGGACTAATATTCTGTAATAGTATAGGCCTGAGCAACAATTTTTCAATTCATTTCTTTCATGTAATTCTTGTCAGAGGATGAGTTTAATCTTCTCTTGTAATTCTTTCAATTAGTCATTTCTTGCATCCTTTTGTCCAATTTTACTTTTTCATACTTAGGGGGAGATTGTTAGCTCTAATATTTACTTAATGTAAAAGTATGAAAAAGTATTCTTCAAGTGTTGACAAAAGGGTATCTTCCACAGAAGACAACAGAGGACCAGCAACAAAAGCTGTTTCATCGTGCAAGTCAAGAATGACAGAACCTCTGATGTCTCTCACAGAGGTTCTAGAAAATGGTCCTCTGGCAATAAGAACCTACAAGTCTATTACAGCAGAGCCTCTGAGATGGCTCACAGAGGGTCTGCGGATTCGTCTTCTGTGAAGATCCTGTTCTGCTATTTTTCAAAGGTTGTTAGCTGCATGTGCTTCTCACGTGACTAGATTTTAATAGACTTTATTTGGACGGCTTAGATGATTTCACTTTATAGATCATGTCAGAAAAGTCGTTAGGGTCTAGTATAAATAGCAACTTAGGCCTTTGTATTCAGTGTGCTTCCGTATTGTAATCGTCTATATTTTCAATCAATTGAAAAACCTTTGAAGCTATTCTATTGTGTTCATCTTCTTCATATTAATCTGTGTGTTCGTGGTTAATTACTCTGTTTTATTCTTATCATTGTTTTCGCTGCACTGTAATCGTCCTAGAGATCATTCAGAGTAAGAGTTCAAATACCAAAGCTAAATTTACAGGTCCTAACAGTAGTACTAATTCAGCGGTGGTCCAAATTCCACATGATTAGACCAATAAAACATAGGTAGTGTGCACCCCTTTCTGGGTGGGACTGTCAACACAATAGCGGCTATCCACAATACCACGGCCTGGGGACATGCCCGAGTTAACAAGTAGTGTTTACGGACGGGGACTTTATTTGGAAACATACTCCCAAGCACATCAATTTAGCATTTATATCATAGTGCAAAACAATAAACAAAACTTGACTAAACAGTTCTTTAGCCCAACGGTTTTGACTAAACAGTTTTTTAGTCCAAAGATTTTAAACAAAACATCGACTAAACAGTTATTTAGTCCAATGGTTTTGACTAAACAGTTCTTTAGTCCAATGATTATAAATAAAGTATAGTTTGCATAACTTCATGCTTTTCCCCTAGTTTAAATAAACAAAAAACATTAAAAGTGGGGCCGTGAAAAACTCACTTGTTAGACGATGAATATCCAAGGATCTGATGACGTCTCAAGCGCTGAACGCGCTGCCCTAACCTTCCTAAACTATCCAATGACCAGAAATTAGATTACCTATGGGTTCTTGACAGAGATAAAGTCAAGTTATATCTTATGTAATGCCAATGGGTTTTATGAATTAAAGTTGATATTTTTATTTATTTATTAATTTTTCTAAAAATAGTCCATAAATGTGTATATTTTGTAATCAATTCCTTTGCACAAAAAGCTGCCATTTGGACAGAATATAAATTCTAAATCTGACATTTTTGTCTTCACTAATCATTGCCAAAAAGGAACCTTCCACAATTCTTTTTATGTCCAAGTTTTATATCCTCCATAAAAGAGAATTAAACAGACTTTTTCCCAAATTTCAAGAACTAAAGATGGGTTTAAGGTAATCATCATTACCCTACCCTTTTTGAGTGACACAACCCCAAAACAGATTGCACACTCTTCGAGTGGCGGCCATTTGGGGGTCTAAACTCATCATTTGCTAAAGGTTTTTTAAATTTATTTTAAAGCTAACACATTCAGCTAGTTTCTAAAAGAAGATTCACCTATTTTTAACGAGTATTTATAGAATAAACCGATTTAAGATGCATGCAAGATTCTGCCAGCAAAGTTCTTTTTACACAATAAATTTGTATCCAAAACTTGACGGTTCAGAACTCAGCTTTTAATGGCCAAAAACTCGCATGCAAGTCCCTTTACCAACTTTTCTTGAGTTCTAATCGTTTGCAGATCATAGATTATCATCATTTTGAAGACATTTCCATGTCATTGATGTCTAATCTCCCACTTTAGACTCTCCAAAAAGTTTGTTTATAAAAAGTTCAAGGAGAAAAGTGTAGGAAAATAAGAAATCTTGACGAAGAACGGGATTAATGAAGCGAGTCCCTTACCTTTTGAATGAAAACTTGAATAATCCACAAAGCATATTAATTTCTTAATAACGCTAGAAGGTGCAATCGGCTGGGGAGTGTGTTCTAGAGAGAGAGAGTAGGGAGATGAGAGGTTTATGCAAAGTGAAGATGAAAATAAGAATTTTCAAAGGAAGTGAGGTATTTATATGAGGGATTTAAGAAAGGAAATGGGCCGG
>NC_037532.1:19306350-19314833 GCF_001531365.2 Cynara cardunculus var. scolymus
GAGCATTTGTTAATATATTTTGGCATTACATAAGTTAACTTTATCCGCTACTTGTCGAAACAAGTCTCACTGAACTATACTTTTTGGGAGCTAAGCCAGATAAATTCTAATCAATCATGACTAGATCCTAAATAAATATAGCTCTAAATATAAGTACCCTACAAGAGTGCTAACCTGATGCTCCAAGAGTGACGGATGTCACAATCGCCCAAAGCTTAACCAATTTAAAATAATTCGGTCACCACATGGCCGTATTCATACTTCTTCGTTTAAAATGTTTAACAAGTTCATTGTTATAAATCGTTCAACACTTGACCAGTTTAAGGATAATCCGCTTATGCCTTGACCGGTTTAGGGTTTAAGTCGCCCAACCCTTGTTCGATTTAAGAATAATCCAGACAAGCTATGTCCGATTTAGACTTAATCCGGTCACCCTTTGTCTGGATAAAATCCTTAAGAAAATTAACTGATTTCTTCCAATTAATATGCAACATTCAATAAAACTAGTATTAATTTTATGAAAGAAGTTTAGAAATTACTCACCTTAAAATCCTTTTGAAAATAATTGAATCTACTTTGCTTCAAAAAGTATCCGGTCAACCTCATCTTTCTTTAAATCACTCAAAATTTTAAAATGGCAAGAAGAAGAGAAATGGAGGCTAAGCCCTCCCTTTATACCTTTCTAAAACTGGAAGGTCGGCTAAACAGCCCCCTTCCCACGTACACCCACTTTACTTCACATAATCATGCATACACATGACATGCATTTATACTCACACACACAATATGCATGTTTGCTCATGTATACATACCATATTATATATGCATTTCACTTTGACTTACCACATATGCATAATCTCATACATGCATCTACATTATGCACATAATTTTCACACACTAGCATGATCACACATTAATTACCTTGGGTGATAAGCAGGATCCAATTATCACATTAATTTGCACTAGAATCAAACATTAGTTTAACATATACAAAGTTAATGAGAAATGTACCTGTTACCACATCCGGAGTTTCCTCGGCCTTATTTTTGGTCATTTGAAAAGCTCGGCCCCTCGCCCCTCCCAGACCTCCTCTTTGAATATTAGCTCCCCCATGCAAACTAGAAGTATTACTTCCCATAGTCAACCTCGGGGAACTTAGCTGAGGACAATTTGATTTCACATGATCTGGAGAATTACACTGGTAAGAACATTGAGACATCTGACACTCCTAGAAGAGATGCCTTGGATTTCCACATCGATAACAAAGTCTTTCATTAAGTCCTTGAACAGAACGAATTTCGGTTTTTACAACTTTCGGTCTTAAAATCCCCATAAAAGGCCCTTTCTATCTTCTCTTTTCTACTACTTTCTCTTCCCCTTGCATGTTCTTGTTTCTTTCCATCATTTCTGCGGTATCTACTGCTAGTGGAAATGTTGAAAGGTTCATAGCAATCACAAACTCTCGTATTGATGGCTTTAGCCCCCAGATGTACCTTTCTACCTTTCGAGATTCTGAAGAGATACAATATTCTGCAAATCGAGAGTGTTCAATAAAATTTCAATATACTCTTATACCGTCCGGTTACCCTGTTCCAACTTCAAGAATTCTTCCTCCAATTGCTTGACAGCTGCTTTTGGACAAAATTATTCTATAAATCGGTCAACAAACTTCAACCAATACATTGTTTGTAGAATATCAGGTTTTTCTAGTGATTCCACATCCCATCAATACAAGGCATTTGATTTCAACATTGATGCCACAAATCTAATTTTATCTTCATCTGGACATTTACTAGTATTAAATACACATTCTATCTCTTTCAACCGGCACATTGCTTTTACTGTTTCTTTTCCTCTAGAAAACGTTGGGGGTTTACAAGTTAAAAACATTTTAATATCGCCCCCTCTGTTGTTTGTAGCTTAAATATGTGGATTTATCTCGACCCTTTCTATTTCTATCCTTGCTAGTACCCCGAGAATAGATGTCAGAGTATTTCTCAATTTACTCATTTCCTTTGCTAATACGTCCTGAGTAACATATTCAAGCAGTTGCACTGGTTCTTGGTGTACATTTCCTTGGATCGATTCATCCCTATCTAGATGATTTTCAGAATGATTGTTTCTTCCTCTCCCATAAATTCTTTCACAGTCTCTACCCCGACCTCTTCCTCTGCCTGTTGATACACTGGTAGAAATATTCTCAGGCGTCCTTTCACTTGGGCTGGTGTGGGCGATTTTTTCAGACCTTCGTGAATGACTGACCATCTACAAATTTTTAATATTAATATTTACATAATTACATTCCCAAATATAATAGGGTATCTAAGCACAAATATAGACCTGTAAATTCATAATTACATTGGCCAGTTGTAATTTGAATTTATCTTATATATCGTTCTTTTAACCTATCATATTTATTCCAATGGTTCTACTTATGTCAGGGACCCCTAATATGTAAATAATACAGTTTAAGTCTAGACATCATACTGAATACCTAAATCCCTTAAACGTAGGCTCTGATACCAACTTTTGTAACACCCCAAGATCCATATTTACATATAACCATGTATTTCATATAATAAGAAATACAATATTACACATTTGGTCCCAAAAGTACAAGAAGCTACATTACAAAAGTTGCTAACAAATTTTTCCAATCTTGTACATAACTTGCATATATAACAATTATTCCAAAATCAATAGATAACAGATTCTTCTCATATTCCATGCAAAGATATATGGAATCTCAAATTTTCCCCTTGCCCTTATCCCTTGGTAGTGCTCGACCTATAATACATATTTTTCAAACACAAAATGAGAGTTAGACCTTGAGGACACTCAAGTATTGCATTTTAATAGGAATTTATAAAATTTCCTCACATCATATTGGTGTAAGATCCTCAACTCCTTGCATTACACTGTGCGAGACCACCTAGAGCTCCTCTGGTTCCTTAAGGACCAGAGCTCCTCTGGTTTACCAACTAGAGCAAAGCCAAACTTAAACAAAGCCACTAAAGGTTAACAAAAAGCAAGACTTTGTAAAAAGATTAGGCCAACCAAAACATATGACCAACTAGATTCCCTCTGGATGTCCAGAGCTCCTCTGGTTTATCAACCAGAAGTTCCAGACAAAGCCTCTTAGAAGCATAGCCATCTCGAAGCAAACATTTTACACAAGTTATGGCCCACCAGAGGCCCTCTGGACATCTAGAGCCTCTGGTTCGCCTAACCAAAGCTTCTGGAAACTAAAAATGAGATACTTTGAAAGAAAAATGGAATTTTAAATGCAACCAGAGGCCTTCTGATTAATCATGATGATCAACCAGCGCCTCTATGATCCTCTAACAAAGATTTGAACATTTTTCCAAGGACATAAGAACAAATAGAAGTAATCTACCCAGAGGTCAAGCCAACCAGAGGCCCTCTGGACGACCAGTGCCCTTCTGGTTGAACTATGTTCTGGGCTTGTAAGTGCCAATATAAAAACGAAGTTTGAAAATGGTTAAGAAAAAAAGATTTAATCATTAAAAGTTCGTGGTACTAAGTGTCCGGATAGCGATTTCAAACATAGCTTGAATATATATAGCTCAACTTCCAAATACAGGGCCTCTGGTTCAAGATAAGTTAAAACGTTTGGAAAAGAACTTGGAACTCAAATACAATGAGAGGCTCTCTAGTTTAACATGAAGACCAACCAGAGTCCCTCTGGTCCTCAAATACTTCATTTTTATCACATCAATAAGATGTGACAACCCAAGTCCTAGTATCACACATATACCATAACTCAAAATCATCACCTCATAAAATTGTAATAACAAAACCAATATAGAAAGATCATCATTTCCAAAAAAGATTATGCCACCCTTATTACCAATGTATGCAACTACTGATTATGCCACCGTTATTACAAATGTACGCAACTCCTGTTTATGCCACCCTTATTACAAATGCACACAATTCCTGATTATGCCACCCTTATTACCAATGTATGCAACTCCTTGATTTGCCACTCATATTACAATACATCATGATATAATCATGATCAAAACCTCCTTTTTACCAAAACTGGCAACCAAAACTATTTCAAAATAGAAACTTGTAAAAAGAACCTTATAGTTCTATACCAGATTTACCATCAAGCTCAAACAACTTTCAAGGAACTGTTTTATCATCTTCCTAAATAAGAACCATACGGTTCAATGTTTCAAACACCAAATAAGGAAAGATGATAACATAAACTTACCTTGTTTTCACATACATGAAGATGAATTCACACAGCAGCAACATCCAAATATAATCACAGAATCAATCAATCTTCTTCTTCTTATAGTTTCACGTAAATGTTCACACAAGAGAACATAGAGTAAAGTTCTCTCTCACTTTTCTTTTTCCAAAAACAATGTGATAATATACTCTTATCCATTACCTTTTATATTGAACCACACAGGTGGTGGAGGTTTAATATTATTAAAACCATAAATATCTCACATTCTCCCATGAGATAAAACAATTATCTCACAAAAAAGATCATAAACTATGGGAGGTGATGCAACCATTTTAAACAATAAAGCACATAATCAATTTAAATCCTTCCACTTACTATTACCTTTCAAGAATCACCCCAAACTTTTATAACCGAGAACCCGGTTTTCACAATGCGTAAGCTTTCTAAGCGTGTTAGAGCCAAATAAGACATTTGTAGCATTACAAGATCGTCATTGGATTAATGCAATGCAAGATGAATTTCTAGAGTTTGAAATAAGCAATGTTTGGAGACTCGTGCTGAGACCAAAAGACAAATCTATAATCTATACAAAATGCGTTTTCCAAAACAAAAAAGATGCAATGGGAATTGTTGTTTTAAACAAAGCCCGATTTGTCATGCAAACTTTAAGATTTATCAAATGGATGTCAAGTAAGCATTTCTAAACAGAATTCTCCATGAAGAAGTGTTTGTGAGTCAGCCTGAAGGCTTTGTTGATCATGAAAAGCCAGATCATGCCTATGTCCTAGACAAGGCACTTTACGGACTTAAGCAAGCGCTAGGGTATGGTATGACACTTTGACCCAATCTCTTTTGAAATTTGGTTTCAAGAAAGGTACGATAAATACTACGTTATTTCTGAAAAAGCAAGGTAAACACTTGATCTTGATACAAATTTATGTTGATGATGTAATTTTTGGTCCTATTAATCCAAAATTTTGCAAGAATTTTTCAGACATCATGCAATCAAAGTTTCAAATGAGTATGATGAGTGAGTTAAATTTTTTCCTTGGTCTTCAAGTGAAACAACTTCCCAAAGGCATATTCTTAAATCAGTCATCTTAAATATATTTTAAAAAAGTTTAATATGTCTGACTGTTCTTCAATAAAGATTCCCATGGCCACTGGAACATTATTGGTTGCAGATTTATCTGGTAAATCTGTATATCAACAAAGTTACTGTGCCATTATTGGATCTTTATTATTCTTACTTCAAGTAAACCATATATTATGTTCACAACATGCTTTTGTGCAAGATATCAGGCTAATTCTAAAGAGTCACATCTTGCTACGGTTAAAAGAATATTGAGGTATCTCAAAGGTACACCAAATCTCGGCCTTTGGTATCCATAAGATTCTAGGTACACCAAATCTCGGCCTTTGGTATCCATAAGATTTTTGTTTTGTGCTAACAACTTTACAATCCTTCCCAGAATTTGGAAGTAAACCGACTATCTCTATCAGAGATAATAGACAATGGAACACCGTGTCTGGTAACAATTTCTTTGATGTAAATCTGCGCTAGCTTTTCTAAAGAGTATTTCTCTCTTTAATCATTAACAAGTTCAATCCACCGACGCTGTCGCATATTTAAATCTTTCTGCTGAACAAATGCTGTAAACTCTTATGATCTGTATAAATTTGACACTTTGTTCCCAGCAGATAATGCCTCCAGATTTTTAGAGCGAACACTACCGCAGCTAACTCCATATCATGAGTCGGATACTGCTTCTCATGATCTTTCAATTGTCTTGACGCATAAGAAATCATTTTTCCTCTTTGCATCAGAACGCATCCTAATCCTAACTTTGAAGCATCGCTGTATACCACAAAGTCTTTGGATCCATCTGGTAAAGTTAACACCGGCGCACTACAGAGGTGATCCTTTAATAGTTGGAAAACTTCTTGTTGTTCTTTTTCCCACTGAAACTTAATATTCTTTCGAGTCAATTTGGTTAAAGGCACGACTATTTTAGAAAAGTCTTGAATAAACTTCCGGTAGTAACCTGCCAAACCCAAAAAGCTACGGACTTCAGACGGACTCTTTGGAGCTTCCCATTTTTCAATTGCTTCTATTTTTACTGGATCTACTTTTACTCCGGCTTCTGAGATAACATAACCTTAAAATTGAACTTCTCTTAACTAGAACTCACACTTGGACAATTTGGCATACAACTTTTCTTTCTTCAATAATTCCAGTATCAAACGAAGATGTTCCGCATGTTCTTCTTCGGTTTTAGAGTATATAAGAATATCATCAATAAATACAATAACGAATTTATCAAGATATTCCTTACATACCCTATTCATCAAATCCATAAAAGCTGCAGGTGCATTAATTAAGCCGAATGGCATAACTAAGAATTTATGATGCCCGTACCTTGTTCTGAATGCTGTTGTGGCAACATCTTCTTCCCTGACCTTGAGCTGATGATATCCTGACCTCAAATCGATTTTGGAGAAATAACTTGCTCCCAGCAATTGATCAAACAAGTCATCAATCCTTGGTAAAGTATATTTGTTTTTAATTGTCAACTTATTCAATTCACGATAGTCTATACACATTCGCATAGACCCATCCTTTTTCTTAACGAATAAGACCGGAGCACCCCAGGGCAAAGTGCTAGGCCTAATAAATCCCTTATCAGTTAAATCTTTCAACTGTGCCACCAATTCTTTCAATTCAATTGGAGCTAAACGGTACGACGCCTTTGCTACAGGTGCAGCTCCTGGTACTAAATCAATTCGGAACTCAATGACTCTATCTGGTGGTAATCCAGATAAGTCTTCTGGAAARACTTCTGGATATTCACTAACAATAGGAATCGGTTCCTCTTTTCTCTTCTCTTTCTTTAAATCAATTACATATGCCAAACATCCTTGACACTTCTTTCGAATACTTTTCTGGGTTTTCATTACTGAAAAAATACTAGTATGATGATTCTGACGATCACCATAAATAACAATTGTTCTCTGGTTTGGCAGAATAATTCTGATCATTTTCTGACTTTAATATGTGATTATCTGATTTAATTGGTTACGTGATAGCATGATAAATAGTTACGTTTGATCATGCTGAGATGTGAAAATGTGCATAATATGAAATGCATATGTTATGTATTTATATGTATGCATGATATATATATATATATATATGTGTGCAAGGTGTATGCATGCATGTGGGTTTTGTGAGGAAAAGGGGCTGGGTTAGCCGACTTGCCAGTTTTAGAAAAGTATAAAAGGGAGGTTGAGCCTCCATATTTTCCCTTCTTGCTTTGCTAAAAGTTGTGCGATTTAAAAGAAGAAAGATTGACCGGATCATTCTTGTAAAGAAGATTCAAGTGTCCGATTTCAAGAAGTTGAATCTTATATGATTGCATAAGGTGAGTAATTTCTTAACTCTTTTGCATAAAATTATTATTGGTTTCGTATGAATCTTGTTTATGTTGAACATAAATCAGTCTTTTGTTCTAAGTATTTTATCCGGATAATAAACCAGACAAGGTTTGACCGGATTGTTTTAAATCGGACAAGGCTTAAACGATGTATTGTCCGAATTGTTTTAAATCGGACAAAGGTTCAACGATATATTGTCCGGATTGTTTTAAATCGGACAAAGGTTAATCGATGTATTGTCCGGATTGTCTTAAATCGGTTAAGTGTTGATCGGATTATGATTGGTAAGAAAGATTATCTTTTTACACTGAGAAGTAAGAATACGACCAAATGGTGGCCGGATTATTTTAAATCAGCAAAGTAATGAGCGGGGTATTGACCGGACTTGTTATCCGGACAAAGATGATTTTGATTCTAAGTGATAAATCGATCAAGCTTTATGCGGGGTATTGACCGRACTTGTTATCCGGACAAAGTTATTGAGAATTATTTTCAAGTGTAAATCGGACAAAGTTCATTTTGTGTGTTGTCCGGATAGTTGAACGGATTTGAAGTCCGGCTAAGTCAAAGTTGACCGGATTTGAAGTCCGGCTAGGTCAAAATTGACCGAATTTGATGTAATGTTGTGTTTTCGATGAGAAATGTTATTTTATCATAAAAAGGAAGTTTTAAAAGAAATAATTTTGTATTGATAATAATTTCAATGGCTRCGGTTTATTTGAAATTATTCTGTGAAAATATTTTGATGAAGAAATAAGGGTGGCATATCAAGGAGAGGTGTACCATGGGATAAGGGTGGCATATCAAGGAGAGGTGTACCATG
>NC_037532.1:19315238-19339997 GCF_001531365.2 Cynara cardunculus var. scolymus
TGCTTGGAGATCTGTTTTGATTGATTAGTACAAGAAATGTATTTTGAATTTTTGGACCTTGTATCTGGTCATGTTAGATTCTTGTACTAAGGGACCTGAATGGAATGATATCATGTATTTCTTTTGTATGAAATATGTGTTACATGCAATGTGTGGGTTGGGGCGTTACAGAATACTTTTGTTCGCTCATCGTGGAGGTAGTGGTATTAATTTAATTCCAACCTGAACCCGAGCCTCGCAGCTGTTGAATGCACTTTTATTCTTTCTCTTTCCAATGATACCATTCTGTAACGCCCCAACCCACACATTGCATGTAAGACATATTTCATACAAAAGAATCTGGAGGATGTTGGTAGAGCACATGTCTAAGCTTCCAATCTTTCTTGTCAGCGATCGATTCACCAATGTGAACATGGTGTTCCACATGGGGGGCAGATATTGGCGGCAGTATTAAGATGGGTACTGGATGGCTTTGTTGTACTCTAAGAACTTCAAGAAAGAGATGATTTCATCCCCAGATGGGAGAGGGGCATATTCATTTAGCCCTAGGTCCGTTTTTGTAGGTATTTGTAGAACGCGTGAGAACAGGACCTCGAGATGCGGACATTAATAAACTCCTTTGTCGATGCCACATAAAAGTCTCCAACAATCCCTCGTTGGGAGTCAGTAATGGAGCAGGTTTGCCAAAATTCTTGGATGAATCTTTCAGGTACCAGATCATCAGTGTTCGTCAAGGCAGGATTCAAAAAGTGGTGTTGGAGGATATCAATAAAAGGGTGAAATTTTTGGTCAAAGTTTTCTAGGGAGAGTTGAAGGGCATGGTTGTTGGGTTTGGGTGGAAGAGGAACCATGTTTTGGCTGGTTTCCTCAACAGTCTTGAGGGTAGCAGTGTGGGTTTGTGAGTTTCCAAATTCGGAAGACGACATGGTTGAAGAGTTTTTTTTTGTGAAAAGGGAAGGGTTTGAAAAGCTAAGGTTTTTCAAGAATCGGTTCTTGATTCTTCTAATGGATGGAAGAAAAGGGTTGACTGACTTACTTGACGAACGAAGACGAAGATTCCACCACAGATTGCAGTTCTAGAAAATAGTTTTAGAGCTTGGAGTAATGTCAATGACGGTATGAGAGCTTTGAAGACGACGAGTTCTTTAAAAAACTTTGTAAGTGTAAAACAATGGGGGAAAATAAATTGTTTAGATAGGAAAAAGTAATGTACTCGAGTGAATTGCGCCCCAAATCGTCATAAAAACTGAAGCAGTTTTCTTACCACCGGTGGGGAGCTGCCATGTGGCCTGCCAGCTGCAAATGGCGCTTCTCTTATTTGAAAAATTAATATAACAAGCGGTAACGCTTAATTAGATGACAACTATTAAAAAATATTTAATAAATAAGAACTGTACGCCTTCTTATTAAAATAATATATTTTAAATCTTAAAAAAATTAACAAGTGTATATACTCTGGTCTGTATGAAATAACAACCATTAGACAGAAGCTCTGTATTAGAGAACAAAGTTGCTGTGTTTAGATTGTTTAAAGAATTTTGAAAAAGAACCCAGAGTACTACAAAAGGAAAGATAACATACCTTAGGATCTCATACATAAACTTATGGTTGGACTATACATGTCTTCTGTTTAGTAAACTTGTTATGTTTAGAGGCAGAAGCTCTGTATAGTACATACAGAGGCTCTGTCCTGTAATCATAAAAGTTTTGAAGCAAAGGCTCTGTATAGTACATTCAGAGGTTCTGTGTGATTTATGATCTAATGTTCCCCCTCGACTTGAGCTCTACTGATCTGCTCCCCCTTGAACTATGCTTGGATCATAAATGATAAGTATTGCACAAGCATGATGAACAAGGTACAAAGGCTCTGTATGTACTATACATAGGCTCTGTATCACAAGACAAATACTTGAGGAAGAGGCTCTACATGTACTATGCAGAGGCATTGTCTCATGGATCAAGACAACAAAAACAGAAGTATGCTTAAGGGATGCAAAGGCTCTGTATAGTACATACAGAGGCTCTGACCTAGTTGGAAAGATTTAGCATACCCAACTTGCTAACTAGAAAGTTAAATCTCTTTTCATCAAGAGCCTTTGTAAAAATGTTAGCAAGTTGTAACTAGTTGCGGCTACATACTTTGCTTCAGCTATGGAAGTAGAGACGCAGTTCTGCTTCTTTGAGGTCCAACTTATGAGCTTGTCTCCTAGTAATTGGCAACTCTCTGATGTGCTCTTTCGATCCAGTTTGCATCCTACATGATCAGAATTTGTGTACGCAATAAGATCAAAACCAAAATACTTTGGATATCAGAGACCCAGAAATTGAGTTCCTTTAAGGTATCTAAAGATTCTTTTCACAGCTGAAAGGTGATATTCCTTAGGGTTTGCTTGATATCTATCACAAAGACACGTAACAAACATGATGTCTAGTCTACTAGCCGTGAGGTACAACAATGATCCAATCATTCCACGGTAAGTCTTAACATCCACCGGTTTTCCAGATGGATATGTGTCAAGCTTAGTTCCTGTTGCGATTGGTGTTCTCATTGTTGAAGAGTTGTGGAGTTGTATTTCTTTAATATGTCAGAGACATACTTAGCTTGGCTAATAAAAATACCGTCCTCCCTCTATTTTACTTGCAAGCCGAGGAAGAATGTTAATTCTCCCATCATGCTTATTTCAAACTCGCTCTTCATCAAGGCGGATAACTTATCACAGTGCCTCTGGTTTGTTGAACCAAAGATAATATCGTCTACATAAATCTGTACTAGAAGCATCTCACCTTTATACCTCTTAATGAACAAAGTAGTATCGATTTTACCTTTCTCAAAACCATTAGATAAGAGAAAAGACGAGAGACGTTCATACCAGGATTGAGGTGCTTGCTTAAGTCCATATAGGAGCTTTGTCCAAGAAATAGACGTACTCTAGATGTGTGGAGCTTTCAAACCCCAGAGGTTGTTGAACGTAGACTTCCTTCTTCAGCTTGCCATTCAAGAAGGCTAACTTGACGTCCATTTGATAGACTCAGAATCCTTTATGAGCAGAGAAGGCTAAGAACAAGCGCATAGCTTCTAGCCTTGCTACTGGCGCAAAGGTCTCGTCATAGTCTATGCCTTCTTCCTGGCAATAGCCTTTTCCTACGAGCCTAGCTTTATTCCTCACAATGATCCCATCCTCATCCTTCTTGTTCCTGAAAACCCACTTATAACCAATTAAAATTTTATCCTTTGGTAAAGGTACAAAAGTCCATACCTTATTCCTTTCAAATTGTTGGAGCTCTTCTTGCATGGCGTCAACCCAACTAGGGTCTTGTAGGGCTTCATGGACTTTCTTAGGCTCTACCATGCTTAGAAAGTTTACGAATAAACATTCATTAGCCGTGGCAACCCTTGTCTTTACACCTCTTGAAGGTTCACCAATGATCTGGTGAAGAGGATGATCCTCTGTCCATCTTGTTGTTGGGACATATACAAGTTGGGGACATTTGATCATGTTCTATAGGCATATTAGGCATTTGGTTCATGGATGGCGAAGAAGGTTCTGCTTGCTCCCCCTCAGATGATGGTACAAAGGAACCAGGTGTAGAACCAGAGGTATTGAGCTCTGGCTCTACGGAACTGGGCTCTGATGTAGAGATTGTTTGCTTTGGTTGTGGATTCGCATGATTACTAGAGGAAGCAGAGGTGTGTGAAGGACCATAATAAGATGTACTTGTAGTGTATGGTTCTTCACTTACACGTGCATATTTATCTCTTGATGTACGTACAGAGATGTCTTCATCGCCATAGAGGTCTTCAATTAAGATCTTGAGTTCCAATTCCCTTGACTTCATTTGAGAATTGGAAGTCTGCTTGTTAAGCTCGAGTCCAGAGCTGAGGTACTCTAAAGTCACATGTTCTTTATCGTTGAACGAGACGTTGATGCTTTCCATGACAGTYTTGGTTCGTTGATTGAAGACTCTGTATGCCTTGGCTTTTGTGGAGTAACCAAGGAACTTGCCTTTTTCGGCCTTCTTGTCAAACTTGCCAATTTGATCACGATCATTCAGAATGAAGCATCTACAACCAAAGACATGTAAAAATTTAACATTAGGCTTTCTTTGGTTGATTAATTCGTAAGGCGTCTTCATATGCCTCTTCCCCACCGTTGCTCTATTTTGGATAAAGCAGGCCGTTGAGATGGCTTCTGCCCAAAAGTGGGTTGGAAGACCAGAGCTTCCTAGCATTGTTCTTGCTGCTTCGACCAGAGTTCAATTCTTTCTTTCTACAACACCATTTTGATGTGGTGTTCTTGCTACAGAGAAGTTCTAAGTTATGCCCTCCTTGTCTAAGTACGCATCGATCTTTGCATCCTTAAACTCTATTCCATTGTCACTTCTTAGCTTTTGAATTTTGCTTTGTAGAAGAACTTGAATCATGGTCATCAGCTTGATCAACAGCTCTGGGACATCTGATTTCTACCTTACAAACTCTATCCAAGTATATCGTGAATATTCATCAATTAAGACTAGGATATACTTCTTTCCAGACAAGCTCTGTACAGAGATTGGACCACAAAGATCCACATGAAGCATGTGCAGAGGTCTGACACATGACACATCTGTTTTTGTTTTGTGGGATGCTCTTTTGAGCTTTCCTATTTCACATGCAAAGCAGAGATGGTCCTTTTCGAACTTTATGGCAGGAAGTCCGTCAACCAGATTATTCTTCACAAGCTTCTCTAAATTTTGGAAATTTAAGTGAGACAACTTGTGATGCCAGAGCCAAGCTTCTTCACACTTACGAGATATGAGACTAAGAGTCTCTGAATTATCTCTTGGTGAGAAGTTCATAAGATAAATATTTCCTATTCTTTTGGCTCTTAGCAACTCCTGACCTGATTCTGACATAATGGAGCAAGCTTCCTTTTGGAACTTGATATTGTAGCCAGGATCACATAGTTGACTTATGCTCAAAAGATTATGTTTAAGCTCAGAGACATAAGCAACTTTAGAGACAAAAATCTTACCTTGTAGAAGATTTCCATATCCCTTTATTTCTCCTTGCATGTTATCCCGAAAGGTTATTTTTCCTCCAATCTTCTCTCTGTATGAGGAGAGCAACCTCTTATTTCTGGTCACGTGTCTCGAGCATCCGGAGTCGAGATACGAAATGTTCACATGCAACTACTGCAAAACAAATTATAGGGATTTAGGTACCCATTTCATAATGGGCCCTTGATGATTAGGGATAGAAGATTGCTTTTTAGCTTTAGAGAGAGGTTTCGTCTCAGCACCTGAATTACCAGACTTGGCTTTAGGAGCCTTCTTTCTCTTCTGGGTCTTCTTGGAGTTCATCCTTGATGACCTAGAGAGAATACAGTTAGGATCAGAAAAATGTTGCTTAAACTTATGCAACAGAGAGAAACATTCACAATTATGAACACATTTTGAATGACAAAATGATTTATTTGATTTGAAGAACATATTATTACAATCATCCCTAGCATTGGTAGTTCTAACAAACTTCCTATCTAGATCTGATTGTTTTGACGACTTTGAATGAATCTTCTCAGATTTCTTCCTTCCTACTCCTTTGGCCATCAGAGGCCTCTCTGAAACAGAGGAATTAAAATTAGAGTTGGCAGCGGATTTTCCCTTCTGTTTTGGAGTGAACTTAATTGGCTTAGATTTTGAATTAGAGCCTTTCGATGTAGAGGAAACAGGCTTTGTACTCTTTGCTCTGTATTCAAACTTTGGAGCGAATTTAGCTCTTGTTGTCATGCTAACAAGGCCAGAACCTAGGAGAATCTTTTTCTCATTAGGAAGTTTTGCAACCTCTGGTTCTTTAGCTACAATCTCTATCTCAACTTGCTTCTTAAACGAGTCCACCTCTGACTCAGAGTCAGAGTCAAGAAAATCCTTGTGTGAATATCGAAATACAGAGGTATCATTAAGAACTTGAGATTCTCGTATGCATGAGCTAGAGCCTTCTTCCATCTTTTGTTTTGAAGAACTTTCAAAAGTATCCGAGGAGTTACTCTCAGAAGAATATGCATGACCTTCAGGAGGATATTTCAAGGCCTCAAGCAAATGTTGCTCGAAAACCTGTCTTATCGTTTATGTGAAGTCATCCAATAATTTTGGATCCAGAGTTTTAAGAAAATTTTCTGTGGATGAACTATTGATTTCATCTGGTTCTGGTTTGACAACCTCACTATCAATCTTAAGATGTTCAAGATTTGTAGAGCCAAAACAAAAGATCTCGTCTGTCTTCTGTATGCTTTTTAAATCAACTTGTGGCATACTCTTTGAAGAATAAGAGATATTTTTAAATTTTAATCTTTGAGTTTTGGCCCCACTCTCAAGCCTACATCTTTTGAAAGGTGAAGTTGTATACAGAATTGGAAAATCTGGTTTTTGTTTTTCGCCTAACCTAAACATAGATTCAAGAGTAGTTTTCTTCTTCCAGGTGAGGTCTAGTATAACCTATCCTTGCTCTATCCTGTTGAGAATTTACTTTTCATACACCTGCTGAGCATCTTGATATTTCTTGATCAATAACTCTTTTCTTTGTAAGCTCTGGTGTAAGAACTCCCTTTTATTTTGAAAATAATTTTTAAGGGCCTCAGAGTTTAATCTGTCACGTTCCTTTTCTAAAAGCTCTTTTTCTTTCTTCTGTATAGCCGCTTTTAGTTGTAAGCACTCTGATTTAAAACTTGTTTCAGTAGGTTGTTTTGTTCGCCAATTTTTTTCATTTTCCACTGATAACTCTTGTTTCTCTACAGTTAGTAGCTCTGTCCCCCATTCAAAGAATAATTTTTCTTTTTCCAAAGATTTCCTTTTGGATTTTCGACAGAGTGCTTTTGCTGTTGGTTAACGAAATCATTTGTCAAAGCAGAGATGCTTTCTTCCAGGTCAAAATGTGAACAGCCAGAGATGAAACATACCTGGGAGTCGGAGTCAGATCTAAACTCTTCTCTGTCGTTCTCAACAGCCATCCCACATAAATGGGGTTGGTTTTCTTCTTCGGTTGAGGAGTCAGAGACCCAGTTCTCCTGTTCAGCCATGAGACTCCTTTGTGATCGATTATACTTGTACTTGTTTTTGTAGTACAATTCGTCTTTCACCAAAGGGCCTCTGCACTCTTTGGAGTAGTGCCCCATTTTGCCGCATCTGAAGCATCGAACACTTTGCTTTTTCTGTTCTGATGGCTCTTGCTCCTTCTTGTTTGAAACAGAGGGAGGGTTCCTTCCTTCGAAAGCTCTGGCTCGACTACGATCGCTCTGCCTTCCTCGCTTATCGAAGACCTTCTTCCCAAACTTTCTTTGGAATTCCTTAGTGATCAGGGCCAAGGATTGTGTAAAAGCACTAATATCGTCGTCTTCAGAGCTAGACACTTTGTCTTCTTCATCGCTCTCCATGATGAGAGCCTTCTTTCCCTTCCTCCTTTCCTCTTTGGATCTATGTTCTTTGTGTGGCTGGCTAGTTCCTGTCTTTTTTGAGTCAGAGAGAAGAGCCAGAGGTCCACCCAGAGCGACCTTGGCTTTCTGCACTTCTTGCTCTTAAGCTTGCAGAGTCCCATATACGTCGTTCAACGTCCATTGCTCAAGATCTTGATTCGCCTGGAGAGACATTGTCAAGTTTCCCCATTCTGTATTCAACCTCTTCAAGAAGAGCATGTTGTTCTCCTCTTGTGTTTTGATCACGTCACATTTGCGACATTTGTTGATCAGTGTATTGAACCTGTGATAAGTTTGCTCTAAAGACTCATCAGGAAGCGCTTGGAAACTGTTGTACTCGTTCAAGCATTGAGCACGACGGTTTTTCTTCATTTTTATCCCTCCGTCCAATTGATTTGCCAATTGATCCCATAGATCCTTGGTAGAATCGCACGCGTCAAGAGATTGAAAAATCTCGTTGGGGTGCCGTGATCAAAAGCCTTTTGGCTTTCTGATCCACCTCCATTCTGCGTTTTTCCTCATCATTCCAATCACGACGAAGTTTGGGTACCCTTCTGGCAGGTACTTCAACAGTATCACCACCAGCAGGAATATGAGGAATAATAGTGGTAGGTACATAAGGGCCGTTTAGAATCGACTCGTAAAGTTTGAGGTCAAGACCCTCATAAAAATTAATCATCCGAATTTTCCATTGGGGATATTCTTCCCTAATGAGAGTCGGAGGTTTGGTCAAAGAACCGACACTGTATATGGAGTTCCATGATTGAGATGACATTTTTGATTATAAACTTTTGAGAAGAAAATTGACGAGAAAGTGATGAACGACGTGAAAAACGATTTCCAGATTACGTAAAAGCAAACGTTTTAAATGGAGTAAAAATATGAGTGAAATTCCTTTTAATAACGAATAATCAAAAAGTAAGAGTAGAATCCAGATGGATATCGATCGACTAATCAATGAGTTTGATTAGCAGGCTCTGATACCAATTGTTGGAACCTAGATACTCTTAATCTCCAGAAAACACAGTTGATAAGTAATAAGATTGAAAAGCAAACAGTGAATCGGGGATGATTAAACGAAATATTCAAAATATATAAGAACAGTAAAAGGACTTGAATATGTCGAATGATTTTATTAGATGAAGGTAAAGAAAAATCAATCTAAAATGTAATCTCATAATAAAATAAGTATAATATAAGTCAGCACTCTCAGGTAATTTGAACCTGAGGAGTAAGCCTCTTTATATACGCCTAGGTCAAAAAACTATGCTATAATTAAGGCTTGAATCTCTGAGTAGCCGAGTCCGCGCCCTTATCTTTGACTTCCCTTGAAAAGTGGAGCGGGCTAAGTCAAGCCGCCTTAAATTTGTTTGATGCTTGCGAGAATGTCTGGACTTGCACGCGCATTCCATGGAGAAGGAGACCAGAAGCTCTGCATGTACTATGCAGAGGCTCTATGTCTAGAGTTGTAGCTTTGTATCAAGCACTTATGCTTTTTGGCGCATAAGGCTTGATCGTCCACGGAGATTGAGCACGGGCTCTATATGAAGGGAACCTTCACTCTTTGAGTAAGAGCTCTAGTTCTTGACCTCTTTTGCATGAGAGCTCTTGGTCCAGACCGCTTCAACAGACTAAGTCTTAATGACTAGAGTAAGAGACTTCTTACTTTCACTTTCACAAGTTGGGGTCTAACAAAATCAATGGTTAGCAATGCCAAAGTATTCACCCTTCAAGAAGCAATGGAGGATGCTTAGTTGATGGAGGATGACCTTGCTCGGAGCAGGGAAGAAAAGTCAGTGGTTGGGGAGAAGAGAAGGTAGGAAGGCCAGTCGGGGTCTTTCAATAGGTAGAAATCATTAAACAACAACCGTAGGGCTGACTCTAGGCTTGAGGAAGATGTTACAAGAGCAAGAAGTACGGTCATATAATGAAGGAATCCTAGGTATAAGGGCTAGTCTGCTTTGAATGCTAGAAAATGGGTCATATTAAAAGTGATTGCCTGAAGTTGAAGACAGGCGGAAGCCACGAAAAGAAAGAGAACCCTCCAAGGGTTCAATTCCGAGCATTTCAGATGACTACCAAAGAACCTGAGGCATTGATGAATGTGGTTTCTAGTACGTTTGTTGTTAACACTGTACCTGCTCTTGTCCTATATGACGCTGGCATAAGTTATTCTTTTGTGTCGATTTTTTTTTCCAAAACCTATCTACGCCTGGTAGCATTTTAGAGGATGCCTTGGCTGTGGAAATAACTAATGGCAGTCGAGTCATATTTTTCAAGTTCAAAAAGTGTATCCCTGAAATCGAAGGGAAGAAATTCCCGGTCACTCAATTACCGATGGTCATTGGCGGATTTGATGTAGTGATTGGGATAGACTAGTTGGCAGAGAACAAGGACAAGATTTTATATTCCAAGAAATTCAATTTATGGTGTCGAGCGGTGATGTCATGCTCATCTACGAGTAGAAAAGGAAGGAAGACGTCTTTGTCATCTAGATGGCAAAAGCAGGTAAGTGCATGGTGAATGGATACTTCTCCTACTTAGCATATGTGATAGATGCCAAGATAAAAAAGAAGAAGCTTAAAGACGTAAGAGTCATTCACGAATTCCCTAATGTATTTCCCGATGACTTGCTCTGTTTCCCACCCGATCGACAAGTAAAATTTTGGATTGATCTTATTCTGTGGGAAGCTCCAATTTCTAGAGAACCTCAACGTTTGGTTTCATCTGGTAATGAAAAATATGATGGTTCGACTACAAGATCTTGTCGAGAAGGGATTCGTGAGACCAAGCTCGTTGCCTTGGGGAGCTCTGGTCTTATTTGTAAAGAAGAAGGATGTCACCATGATAATGTGCATCAATTATCAAGAGTTGAACAAAGCAACCGTAAAGAACAAATATCCACTTCCTAGGATCGACGACTTGTTTGATCAACTTCAAATGGCGGGTTGCTTCTTAAAAATCGATCTTCATTCGAGATATTGTCACGTAAGGGTGAAGAATGATGACATCCCAAAAACAACTTTACAATGTGTTACAGACATTAAGAGTTTCTAGTAATGTCGTTCAACTTGACTAACATGCTAATGGTGTTCATGGATTTAATGAATCGGGTGTGTCGACCATTCTTTGATAAATCTTTAATAGTGTTCTTCAACGACATTCTGGTCTATTTAAAGGACGAGTTAGAATAGGAACTGTTAAACCCCATAATTCATAAAGTGAAAATGTAATGAAAAACAATAAGTGATGAAGAACCAGAAGACCGATGAAGACATCAAGGCAGAATTGGCTAAGTCTGGAGGACAACCAGAGGGCCGATGGACAACCAGGGATGCGATGGAAAGAGCATCTTCATCGCCCCTCTGCTCAACAACACTTACAGAATTCTTTAGAAATTCATCCAGAGGCATACGACATCATACCATGGAAGACAGCTGGAGATGACAAGTCGACAGCTACACTTCAAGTTTATCTTAATAYTAAAGMTTMTCMATAGTTTAGATAAACATTATCTGTTAATAGAAGATTAGCTAAAAAGTCTCATTAGATAGTTATCTTCTAATTAGCTTACTAGTATAAATAGGTGATTAGGCCTATTGTATTAAATGTCTCTTTTACGTTTTTCTTATCAATAAAATGAAACCTTTGACGCTCAAGACTATTCTTTATTGTTTATAATTCATTCTTGAGTGTTCATCACTTTCTCCATTAAAACACTATAATTTGGCTATTCTTAATTAGATTATTAGTGTTATTGAGAGATCTGCGATCAACAGGAACAATACCTCTGAGTAGTCCTAGAGGTGCTTAGAAAGGAGAAACTTTAGGTTGAGTTCTCTAATTGTGAATTCTGGTTGGAAGAAGTTCAATTCTTAGGTCATATGGTCACCTGAGATGGAGTAAAGGTGGACCTTCCGAAATTGAAGCCAAGATGAATTGGGAACCACCCAAGATTCCGTCCGGAATCCTAAGCTTCTTGGGTTTAGTCGGTTACTATAGGATATTTATCCAAGATTTCTCCTAGATTGCTCCTTCCTTGACGACCCTTACTCGAAAGAATCATAAGTTTGTGTGGACTGAGACCCAAGAGATAGCATTCTGGACTCCTTAGAAAAAATTTCATGAAGCATCATGTTGGTTCCAGATTTCTCAATTACCATATAGAAAATGAATGATACTAGCAGTAGCAAATAGATCGAAAAGGGTATAAGAATTTAGATGAAGAACAATAGTAAGAAATCAAAAAGTCATAGAGATCATCATCGTCATCATGTGTACTGATACGAAGATTTGGATTACAACGTCTTGAGATAGATCGTAAGGATCATGAGTACAAAGAATACATAGATAATGTGTAATAGAAATTGTACATATACCTCTAAATGATTTAAGAATGAGCTCCTATTCATACCCATGAAAAGGAAAGTCAAAGCATCTACAAATGAGATGAATCTACATTTAGGGGGAACAGTTGAAGCACATTGTTGGTGCCAGATGGATCTACTAGAGTTTAAAGGTAACAATCTGTAGAAGGGGGGATGAATACAAACACAACAATTTTCACTTTTTAAAATTCTTTATTGATAAAGAAGATCAATAAAAAATTTACAAACTATTTGCGGAAGAAGATAAGATAAAGAACTTATCTAAAACAATCTAGGGAACACACTAGATACAAAAATCAAGAGAGAAAAGACTTGCTAAATGAAGAAACAATAACTTTTCTAAAGAAGAGCCTAGTTGGTGTTCTTAACTTGAAGTAAAAATAACCTCGAAAGAATAAGAAGGTTGTGCTTATGAGTAATTCCTTTATTGGGTAGAAAGTTGATCTTCAAGATATAAGTTTCTTGGCATAGATGGTTGATGATGCTGAGAAGAAGGAAGTTCTGAGCTATTTATACTCATGGCATTAAATGAAAGTCAGACAGTACAAGGCACGTGGCAAGCTTATAGAGGTGAACTTGTCTTTTGTCTTCAGATATACATGCTTTTGCCATATATGAACAGTAGTCTTTCACAAAGTAGGTAAACACGTTTGGAGACAATAGAGTGACTGCGTACGAGTGCTTTAGTTTGAAAGGTATGGGTTTGTTCTTTGTGTGTAGGAGGATAAGACAAAAACTAATCTTGGTCAACAAGATTCATTTGATCGTTGACACTGGAATAACACTAGGGTTTCTTCAATGTATGCTGAATCTTGAGTAGAGTTCACACATTTGTAGACATACTTGTTATCACTGAAATTGTATCAAATATTGAACTGCTTGTCTGTATCTTCAACTTTATCTTCGATATCATTGAAGGTTCTTGTGGTGTGAGGCTTGTCTTCTTGAAGAATACTTGTCTCTGAGAAATACAATACTTGTTCAACGATCACTGAACAGACTCAGTGATGATCTCTGGAACTAAATAAAGAAAAATATTTTTCGGAAGATAAAAAGGATAATCATCAAGTCACTGAGAAAGAGGATCAACAATCTCCCCTATTTGATGATGATAAAGCAACATAAAAAAAATCTTAGGTATTACAGTAAGGAAAAGGTACTAGTGAAATACATGTCCCTTTTAACTGTTTTGGGATATTTTTTAGTGCTAGAGTTTATTATAAAATTTACTTTAATTGTAAAGGATTACAAGAAAAGAAAAAACTTACATAATATGAATAACTTAGATTTGAAAGCATATTCACTGAGAAGAAAGGTGTCAGAGAATGTAAGAAATAAATAGAACTCATAAGTACATGACCCATTTAGTATTTTAAGGGATCTTTTTCAATGGACCAATCATTTTATTGATAATATCTTTAAAGATAAAATATTACAAATGATTACAATTAGTTTTGGTAGGCTTAAAACATAAAAGTTGTACACTGAAAGAAAAGATAACATATATACAAGGTTTCACAAGATTGAAAGGTTTTCTAATCTAGATTGTCGAAGTTGATGTAGTCAGGGACATCTTCTCTTGAATCTTTCTTCTAAGAAGTTCCTTTCGAATCTTCCGACCCATCATCTCTCCATAGATGTCTTCGTTCAACCAAGTCTAAAGATACGTAAGGTGATCTATTGGGCAGAGATGGAACTCAGACACTTCGCTGAAACCTATATTGACCATCATAGTCAATGAACATAAGTCCATATTCAGGTTTCACATGCACTATATTGGGAATAAAGGGTCCCTTTTTCAGGCAGTTATAGATTCAGCATTGAGATATCTGGCTTCTTCATGTTCTTGAAGAGCTCATCTACTGAAAATTTTGTTTCATACTCATTTTTTTGGGATGAACCTTCTTCATCAGCAAAAAAAGGTTTCTTCTTCAAGAGGACTTCTATGTCAGAGGAGGAACCTCAATGATCTTTGACACTTTGTTGAGTAGTTCATTTATAACTTCTTCAATATAAGCCTTATTCTTAGATTTGGACTTCTGAATAGAAACCATACTGACTGAGAAAGGAAGGATACTCAGTGACAACATCGTTGTTTTCTCGAAAGATACCATAGATACCAGAAAGCCACCATCATTTATTGATCCCCTGATTGTGACTTTTGAAATATTGTAAGGGCTCATTCTTGTTTCGTTCCTTTCTCTACATCAATTCAGATCCTGATTCTTTAACTTCGGCACCCTTTGTCTTTTCTGTTTAGCTTCTTCTAAGAGTAGGGCTTGAGTACCGAGAGGATCTTTTTTCTTGAACATTCCTTTTACAAGAGCTTGATCAGCTAGAGTATTGGCTAACTCCAGACTGTCTTTCAATTGCTACTGATGTTGCTTCAGCTCTTGTTCAAGTTTTAGGGCTTCTTCACGTTCAGATTCAAAGAGAAAGTCGAACTCACCACATCCAGAGGTATGAAGAGGAATTTTTACTCTGGATTGGTCAAGTTGACTTATATACTGAGCCATCCTCAAGTCTTATTTAACCTCTGAGCACACATGTTGTCTTGATGACTTCCAGGGAACGAGGTTGCAAGATTCATCTTCACCTTCATTATCCTCAAGGGTTTCAAAAGAGGGAAGATGGATTGAGATATTGAGGCTAGGTGTTACAGAGAAAGATAGAGGTAGAGAACAAAAAGGTTCAGCTTCTAAGGTGGAGGGTACAAATGTTGTTGAAGTATTTGCATCCTCATATTGGTTGAGTGCCCCAAGAAGTAGGGCAAGGTTATCTTTAGCAACTTCTTTCTCTTTGCCAGAGTAGGACTGTTGCTATGAGGATCTATGCCCCTAGGAAGCAGGTTCCCTGAAAGATATTCCTTTAGTAGGCTGTCTTGGTATACGACCTGGACGGAGAAATCGTCGTCATCATTATCGTCGTCGTCATCATCACCACGAAGGTCAGTTCCTGCATCTCGGATCTGGGGTTCAGGATCCTCATCATCACCAAAATTTGGGAATGCAGAGGTGGAAAGAGGATGGCCTTCATGGTCAGCTGTAACCATGACATTATCGTTCTTGGTCTTCTCTATGGCCTTCTCCCCCTCTTTGTCATTATTAACGGAGATAGGAGGCGAGAAACCAGGTTCAGTAGCGACTAATCCATGAAGGAAATAGCTTCTCCCTGTCAAAGGTTGAGCTCCGTGACCATATCCAGCTGATGACTATCAATATCTCTGAAGGAGGGTTCAGGGATAGGTGATGGTTGTTGTAGAAGCTGGAAAGTCTGTTCAAGTAACTCACCATGCTTAGTAAACTGCGTATGAACATCCTCAGCCTTGCTGCAGAGAGCAGCGATAGCTTTGGGGTTGTGCTGGATTCCCATCTTCATGGAGTTCAACTCTCTTTTGACTTTATGAACCTCAGCTTGGACAATAGAGAGGTCGTGATCCAAGTCATCTTTCAAAGGAATTCCCTGTTGAACTTCGTCCATCTTGTCAAGGACGGTCGCAACAGCAGGGAGAAACAACTTGACATCCCTAACCATATCATAGGCATCAGTCTCAATGATTAGGGTTTCAGTCTCCATAGAACTCGTAGAGAGAGGAGAACATTGAGCATGAGAAAGCTCAGGGTTATTAGCAAAGAAAGAAAGGGAGGGGGGGTTTTGTGTATACCTGAGGGTTCCTCAGCAGTATCCGAATGATTACTGCAGAGGTCAATCGTCTTGAATACACTGTCGAGAGGATCAGCTGCACGTTGTTGAGGGGAGTCTAAAGAAACATCCTCAAGTCTGGTGGTGATAGATTCACCACTAGTGAGGACAACCACCATTGGTTTATCAGCTTGTGTAATAGAGACCAAAGAAGGAGGGTAGGAGGGAATGGTTTAGAACAAATGTGAAGGATTAACAGTGGCAATGCTGGGAATCACACATTCAGTGATTTGAGTCACTGAAGTGGTTGGGATAGGTGTCACACATACGAAAACAAAAGAGGATATTGCTAAAGATGAAGGAAAGGGAAAAGTAGATGCCTCGAAGATAAGGCGAAGTTTAATAGATGAGACCTGTTGAAAGGTCTCAGCTAGCTGAGAGGGCTTTCCCTTTATGTCTTTCTTACCCCTCTTTAAGGGAGTAAGAGTGGCTTCAGAGGGTGTCCTTTTCCGAGAGGATGAAGAGGTAGTAGTTGGGATAGACTAAGGGGGTTTTCCACAATCATGTCTACTGAAGAAAAAAGGAGAGGAAAATAAGAAGAAGAAAGAAGAAGAAAAGAATAAGAAGGAGAACTGGCTATCCTTAGCATTGGAGGAAATAAACCAATGTCTGATGGCTTGGACTTGTGATCAAGAATCCTTGATCCAGGACTAGAGAGGGGAAGGTCGCTCTGAGTGGGGTATTTTTTTGCAAGGATTGTGGCTAGAATCCCTCTCAGGAACCTAGTGTAGGGAGCCACCTTTTCCCGTTGGCACTTGTTCAACTTTAGTACCAAGTTGTCAAAGATGAGTTGAGCGTAGTTGACGTTGATATCTATAATGACTGGACATCCGATGTTCAGCGCCACCCTAGTTTCCTGATCTTGGCCTCTTGTTTTCCCACCCATACACTGAATGAAGTGAGAGAACAAGTATTTCCAGACCGCTGACATCCGATTCTTCTTAATCTTGGTCAGTGACTTGTTGAGCTAGGAATAAGAGTCTTTCTTCAATGGCTAGTCATAGTGAATATCATCTAGAATTTTGACAATATGATCACTGTCTGGATGGCGAGAGTAGGGAACTATCTTCGGGAGCCGTAGAGCATTGTGAACTATTAAGTAACCAAAACTAACTATCATGTTGTTGATCTTACAGAAGATCTTTGGGTTTAGGTTATCCTTCCTTGTTCTTCAAGGTCTTTGTCTCGGCAGTATACCGGAACTATCTCAAGATATCCTTCACCATGATAGGTTAGAAGGTGAGAGCATATCCTGGAACACAGTTCTTAAGGAATGAAGCAACATCCGCAAAGTGAGGTTTGTCTGCGGGTATCTCCAAAAGTGCAATATGGTTGTTTGGTCTGAAGGAGCATAAAGTGTACATTAGGAGCAACAACCATTTTTCTATAGAAAAATAAGAGAAAATAAATGGAATAGTACACAATGTTATATTAGAAAGCACATTTGGGGTAAAAGTTTGAAGGATAAACTTTTCATTCGAAAAACCAAAAGAAATAGGGTTTTCGAGATGATTTAGAAACACAGTTAATATAAATCAAGAAGAAGGATTTATATAACCTATTGTTTGTACTTAAAAAAGAAAGAAAGAAGGTTTTCAAATAACAAACATGTTTCTTTAAAAATTAACAACCAAAAAGAAGATAAACTAACCTGTTTTTGAAAAGAGAAGAAGGAACTGGTTTGAAGGTAGGTTTTTGGTGTTCTTACTTGCACACAATAAGAGAGAGAAACAATGTGTATGAAAAAGTTCGCTTAAGGGGAAAATTAGATGGTTTGGGAGGTATTTATAGGTGACAGAAGAGAGAAATAAGAGAGAGAAAAATGACGCTTTGAAAATATATGCAATGATGATTTCTTTTGCATGTCATTTTACAGTGATTGGTTCGTGAAGAGTAATGGACAACGCCTGTCAGAATGACGCACACGAAATTAGTCCATTTATTTTAAAAAATTAATGATGTCATAAAATATGACCATTCATTTGCCTTTTTCTTTTAAAACAAGTTGATCAATGATTAAGAAAGGTGTTTAGTGATAGTCTTAAGTTGTTGAGAAAGAGGAGATAAGTAGACATACCTTGCGGAGAAAGATACATTTAACTTAAGAGTTAAATGATAGATTAAAAAACACTGAATTATTTCACTTTGTATCACTGAGAGATGCTTAGAGCTGAGATAATTAATCATCGACGTTCAACATTCCAAGTTTGCTGACTAAGAGATTGAATCTTGTTTCATCAAGAGGTTTAGTGAACAGATCAGCTAGTTGGTACTTAGTTGGTACGAAGTAAAGTTCAATGTCACCATTCATAACATGATCTTTGATAAAATGATATTTGATCTCTATATGTTTGGTCTTAGAGTGAAGTACATGATTGTTTGCAATGACAATGGCACTAGTGCTATCGCAATAGATAGGGATCTTAAAGAGCTGAAGATTATAATCACTGAACTGATTTTTCATCCAGAAAATTAGGCAGAACAACTTTCATCAACTACATATTCAGTTTTAGCAGTTGATGTGGACACTGAGTGTTGCTTTTTGCTTGTCTAGCGCACCAACTTTCCACCAAAAAGCTGACAACATCATGTGGTGCTCTTCCTATCTATCTTGCAACCTATAAAATCACTATCTGCATAACCTATTAGGTCGGAACCTGAGTCTTTGGGATACCAAAGTCCCAAATTAGGAGTACCTTTCAGATATCTGAAGATGCATTTTATGACATTCAAATGAGATTCTTTAGGTTCAGATTGATATATTGCACAGAGACAGGTAGAATACATGATATCAGGTTGGGTAGCTGTAAGATACAACAAGGAATTGATCATTTCTCTGTAAGCGGTAATGTTTACAAGTTTCCCTTTGGGTTCTTGTTCAGCATGAGAGGAGGAGCCATGGGAGTTTTCATAGATGAACTATTGGTTAGGTCGAATTTCTTCAACATATCCCTAGCATACTTACTCTGACTTATAAAAATGCCTTTATTAGATTTCTTAATCTGAAGACCTAGAAAATATGTTAGTTCTCCAATCATGCTCATATGATATTCTTTCTTCATGTTTTTAGAGAAATGAAAACATAAAGAGGGATTAGTGGAACCAAAAATAATATCATTTACATAAATTTGGACAAGAATGATGTGACCCTTGACTTTTCTAAGAAATAAGGTTTGGTCAATGGTGGGTCATTGACCAGCATCTTCCTAAATCGAAATGTGGAGCTGGCTGCTACGCTATAAGGAAATAATTTGCACCTTCTCCACCAGCAATTGCTTTTGGTGTAAGGGTAAGCGCTTAGATCCTAACTTGTGGTATTAGAGCAGGTCACGTGTTCTAATCCCATGGAGTGCATAATAATGCCAAACGCATGTTGTGTAGCCATTGACTTCTAGCGAATATCTTGTTAGTGATGGCATATGCTGGGGGGTTGTTGGGTCATTGACCAACATCTTCCTAAATCGAAATGTGGCGCTGGATTCTATGTTATAAGAAATAAGTTGTTCCTTCTCCACCAGCAATTGATTTTGGCATAGTGGTAAGCACTTAGATCCTAATAGTCAATATTTCCTAAGAAAGGTTGTCATACAAGGCACGAGGGGCCTGTTTTTACCCATAAATAGCTTTATTTAATCGATAGACATGAGTTGGATATTTAGGGTCAAGAAACCTTGGAGGTTGTTCAACATAAACTTCCTCTTGAAGTTTTCCATTTAGGAAAGTGCCTTTTATATCCATTTGATACACTTTAAAGTCCTTATGGGCAAAATAGGCTAGGAAGAGTCGAATTGCTTCAAATCTAGCCACTGGTGTGAAGGTTTTATCATAGTCGATGCCTTATTCTTGTCTGTATCCCTGAGCAACAAGTCGAGCCTTATTGTGGGTTACAATTCCTTGTTCATCCAACTTGTTGTGATAGACCCAATTTGTGCCTATCATAGTTTTGCTATATGGATGTGGGACAAGGTACCCGAATTTATTTCTATCAAACTCAATGAGTTCTTCTTGCATAACATTGACCCAACTTGGATTAGTGATAGCCTCATTAATTTACTTGGCTCAACTAAAGAAAGAAAGTTGGCAAGAGAAAGATATTACCTAGACCTCGACGAGTCTGAATACTTGGGCTTGGATCACCAACAATTTGATAACTGAGATGACTTTTAGTCCATCGTTGTGCTAGTAGATAACATATATTTTCATCTTCTGAATTTGGAGGCTCAGGTACAAAAGATGAGGCTTCAACAAGAGATTCTTCAACATTAACTTAAATAGCTAAAGAAGCCTCACTGAGAGATTCATCTGCTGAGAGAAGTTTAGTAACTGAAGGAGATTCAGTAACTGAAAGATCAATACTTGAAGTAGAAGGGGGTATATGATTAATAGGAACGACAGAAATATCTGAAGAGGATTCAACTTCGTTATTAGTCGTGTCAGGATTGATAAATGGATCATCATCGACTTCAAAGAGATCAACGTTGGGTTGATTGCTTAAGGAAGCTTCAGGTTCTCCATAATGAGATATCATCTAGTTATCAAACTCTTCTTCATAATCAAAGATGGGTATAGATTTGGCTGATGGAGATTCATCAAATGTGACATGAATAGTTTCTTCTATTGCTTATCTTCTTTTGTTGAATACTCTGAAGGCTTTGGATACTGAAGAATATCCAAGGAAGATACCTTCATCAACTTTGGGTTCAAACTTTCCAAGATATTCTCTGTTGTTTAAGATGTAGCAAATACAACTAAATATGTGTAGAAAGCTGGTATAAGACTTTCTGCTATGGAAAAGTTCATAAGTCGTCTTCTTGAATCTCTTAAAGATCAACGACCAAATTTGAGTAAAAGATGCAGTATTGACAACTTCTGCCCAAAACTGAGTAGGGAGACGAGACTCGCTGAGCATAAATTGAGTGACTTCAATTATCATTCGATTTTTTCTTTCAGCGACCCTGTTTGTTATAGAGTTCTCACAACAGAGAAATTGTGTGAGTTTCCCTTGTTTTAAAGGAAGTTATCTATGGTACTGTTTTTGAATTCGGTGCCATTATAACTTCTGATTGAGTGCACATTGATCTTGTTCAGTACTTCTATACGCTTTATGAACGAGATGATTTCTTCAGGTGAATCACTCTTGGATCTGAGAAAGAAAACCCAAGTATACATGGATTGTATATTGATGGAGCCAAATAAATCCATATGCACTAACTGAAGCGGAAAAGTCACTAAGGAGACTTGTTTTGATTTAAAACTAGCTTTTGTCTGCTTTTCTTTTTCACATACTGAACAAAGAGATTCCTTTGCAAAAGAGTGCCGAGGAAGGACAATAACGAGTTCTTTTCTAGACAACTCGTTCAGCGTCTTGAAGTTGAGATGAGAAAGCCATTTGTGCCATAACCAGTTGATATCTGATAAGGATTTTGAGGGAAAACAACTATTCTCAGTGAAGGGAGAATCCATGTTGATGACATATACATTTTCTTGATGAAATCCTGTTAAAGCGAGATTTTCATCTTTGTGGAAGACATAACATATATTCTTGAGAATTAACTATGAAATCTTTTTCACACAATTGACTGATGCTTAGGAGATTGTGCTTCAGTCCTTTAACACATGCAACACGTCTGAAGGTGGTTACTGTTGGTTAATATACCAAAACCTTTGGTATATCCTTTTCCATTTCCTCCAAAGATAACGGAAGGGCCTTTTTCATCTTTATATCCAGAGAACAGGGTTTTGTCTCTAGTCATATGTCTTAAGCATCCACTATCTAAATACCAAATACCTTTGACTCCCTGCAATTGAAAAGATATTAAGTTTGTTTTGGTACCCATTTCTCAATGGGTCTAGCAGATTTAGAGATAAAGGCTTCATCTTTCTTCACTGATACTAAAAGCTTAGAGTCAGTAGAAGTCTTCACTGAGCCTGAAGAAGAGGCGTTAGTGGTATTCTTCACATTAGTTGTTTTAACAACTTTTGTGGATGATTTTTTTGGCTGACTTTTCAACCGTAGTTACTTTCTTGACCTTAGCTAGTGCACCAGATATATTAATTGAAGGAGACTTTCTAGTAACATGAGTAGTCTCACCACAGTGATGACACTTCCTATAGCTAAAAGAAGTTCAGAGACAACTGCGGATTTAGATATCTTGGGTGAAAGATTTACTTTCAGCTTAGGGCTTGATTTATGAGAATGTTCAGAGACCATTTTACCCGAGGTTGAAGGTTTAGAAGCTGAGGGAATATAAAAGGTTCTATTCATCTTGTGGTCCTTCTTAGATGGAGGAGGAATGCTGACAATATTTTTACCTTTGTTTTTGCATTTTGAACTAAGAGAAGTTCCTTCATGACCAGATTTAGTAGAGAAGTACTGAGAGGAAGAAGTGCTGGGGATAGAAGAGACAAAGGTTCCAAACCTAAAACATGAATCTGTCACTGACACGATCTTCCTGATCATAGGAATAACCTAGACCACTATTGATCTTGGCGGGAATCTGAGCGTTAATGATCTCAGTGGCCTTGATAGAGGCTTTACACCATCCTTCAATGGTAACCTTTTTATCCTTGAGTTTAGTAATTGATTGCTCGTGCTCAGAGATAGCCTGCTCGCATTCGATGTTGATTGCTTGGTTTACATTTACCCGATCTTTAAGATTTTTGTCAATCTTAGTCAGCTCTTTGATCTTAGAATGACATTTGTTTAATTGTTCTTATAAATCAAGATTTAGCTTTTTAACTTTAGATTTGCCATTGAGAGCACTGTAAAGATCCACAATCGGCTTATCTAGTGCAGATAGTCTATCACATCTAGAAGTAGAAGGGTCATTGTTAGCCCAAATCTGCAAGTAAATCAAGGTAAAACAGTGGTAATGGAGAGAATGTAGAAGATGATGGATAGAACAGCCGCTTTCGTTATTGAATGGAAAAAGAAAATACAAACTCTCTCAAAACCCTAATCGACTCTCATGTGATGTTCGTGTGTTTTTGTGTGTTTTGATCTATTTCAGTCCATCTATTCTATGCCTACATCACCTCTTATATAGGAAATATCACAAGGAAAATGAATCTTATAAATATGGAAATATAATCTCTATCTCCAATAGGATCAGCACTATCCTCTCGTTCAGAGTTAGAAAAACTCTAAACGCAAGGTCTTCAGACTTCGTTCAGATTTGTCAGTCGATGTTCGGTTCTTTAGACTTGTAACTCTGAAAATCTTCAGACTTCTGTAACTCTGAAGAATATCTCTTCAGAGTAGAGATGGCCAAATGGGCCCGGCCCGTAACCGTCGAAGGACCGGAACTGGGACCGAAGAGGGACCGGAACCGACCGGGACCGGTTGAGCGACCGCCGGTTATGATCCATTTATGGTTTTTGACGTTTTCTGGGACCGAAAACGATTAGGACCGGGACCGGTTATAGGACCAGCCCGGCCCGGCCCTGTCAACGAAAGTAAAAAAAGTCAAACTATCCGTTAGAAGTCAAACTAGCCGTTAGGAATAGTCAAACTAGCCATTAGGGACGATATTTGGCCGTTTTTTCATCTTCTTTGCTACCAAAGTAGTATAAATATGCATGGAAGTTTCCTAGTTAACATACCAACTCATCTCATCTTCAAAAACGCAAAAAACGCTCTCAATTCTCGGTTTTTCGCTCCATTTTGTAAATTCGCTACTTATTAATTTCTCGTTTCCACTTCACAGTTCTTGTTTCTTTCTCTCTTTTACTTACGAAATGGCTGGTGAACAACCATCAAACGAACAAGTTGCCCAAGTTCTCACCGAACATGGTCGAAAGTCCGAGATTTGGAATCACTACAACTTGGTGGTTCTCACGACCGGAAAACGAAAGGCATAATGCAAATTGTGTCAAGCTTTCTTTACGGCGGAAGGAAATTCTACGTTAAGCAGGCACACCGGAAAATCTCCCCCGGGGTTGAGGTCGGGGGATGATTCAAGCCAACCGATACTTGACACCCAAGGTCAAATATGGTCTTACGATGCCGATTTGAACTGACAAAAATGACAACACAATGTGTCATTCAAGTCGGTTTGCCCTTCGGGCATTTCGACAACCCTCACATTACGAAGATGATTCAAAAGACGCTACAACCACGATACAAGCCGATAAGTCATCAAACCCTTAGACGTGATGCTATAAAAATGTGGAAAATGTGTCAGTCCGAAATGCAACAAATGTTTTCCGCTTTGCCTAACAATATGTCTTTAACGTATGATGTATGGAGCGCACCATACGAATTGCTGGTTTCGTATATATGCATAACGGCACATTGGGTTGAGCCGATAACATGCCATTTATTCAAATGTGTAATCGCGTTTGAACCGTTTGGTGCGCCACATTCGGGTGCATGCCAATTTTCGATTATTAAAAAAACTCTTGCATTTTATAATTTAACCGCCAAAATAATTAGTATTTCATTTGATAACACTAGTAATAACAATTCTTGTGTGGAAAAATTAAAGTGTCATTTGACACCTATTTAGACGGTAAATTATTTCATACACGTTGTTGTGCACATATAATAAATTTAGCCATTCAAGACGGTTTAAATACTTGTAAACCCGTAATAGATAAGTTTAGACTTATGTTGCGGCAAACAAAAGGTAAAAAAATGCATGCGGCCTATAGAAAGTATTGCGAGGATGACGGTTTTAGAGCTTTGGGACCGAGCCACGATATGCCCGTTCGTTGGAACTAGACATATTTTATGATTGAAATTTTATTAAAACAAAAAAAATTATATTTTTTCTTTTTATAGACACCATTACCCGCAAAACTCTATTGGAAATCTTGATTGGGCCATGCTTAAAGGATTGTACGATATTTTAGGCGATTTTAAAAATGCAACAACACTTTTATCGGGAATTTATCATCCAACAAGCCCTTTAGTTTTAAATCAAATCTATATTTTGGCAAGTAAAATTGTCCAATACAAAGATGTTAGGACCTGTAAACTCAGTTTTGATATTAACCAAATACTCTGGATGATCTTTAACAGTGCAGCGGAAACAGTAAGAACAAACAGAGTAAGAAATTAATCAAGAACACACAGATGATGAATATGAAGAACACGAGAGAATAGCTTCAAATGATTTTCAATTGATTGAAAATATTGACAATTACAATACGGGAAGCACACAGAATTACAAAAGCCTAAGATGCTATTTATACTAGTTCCTAATGACTTAGACAAGTGAAAT
>NC_037532.1:19340670-19342584 GCF_001531365.2 Cynara cardunculus var. scolymus
CCATCCTTAGATGCCCTTTGTTCACCTCTGCCAGCACTCTTTTGAATATMMAYTYAWGGGTCTCTGTGGAGTACTTGTTCGCTTCTGTTGGATCAAAGAACCTTAGGATGTCATCTTTGTCCAAGAACACAAACCCAAACACGGGGTTGCGAACAATGGAGTGGGATGACACCTAAGTATCCAACCTGGCCTGTTGTTCGGAGGGGTAATCTTTAGATCTGAATGGGCTAACCTCATCGCTAATTCGAAGTCCTTCTGGCTGTAATACTTCACTTGTGCGCGCATAACCTCGATAAGCCTTTTGAGCGATAGAGAATAGCTTGACCTCCTCTCCATGTATTTATTGAGAATTTTGTGCAAGAAGATAAGATCAAATACACAGAGGTTGTGGAGGTCAGCATCCGTGAACGTGTAAAGGTTGCTGTCATCCCTCTTCACAACGTATTGAGCATAGAGCACCGTCTTCTTTAGCAAGGTTCTTGGAGAAATAGTTTCAAGTGATGTAATCACGTGCTCTGAGAAGACTTGCTCCCGTGGCCTTGTAAGCTTAGAGAATTGAAACTTGGCGGCAGCAGAAGGTATACCTGTGAGCTCTGGATCATAGGGGGCTCTGTGTCCACTGCAGAGTATCTCCACAGCAGAATCTCCTCCACAGTAGTAACAGAGTCTGTGTGCACTTGTTGCATGGGAATCCTGCTCATCGATTCAAAGATCTCAGAGACCCTTCCTACTGTGGCGGACTCTGGCACTTTGGCTTCTTCTTCTCCAAGTATTGGCCTTTGGGTGGACCCCTCTGCAAGGATAGGTTTGACGGTTCCTTGCAGAGCATCGAACGTACCTGTGGACGTTTCCTCCTTCGCCTTAGAAGAAGAGCCTTCTCAAGCTCTGGGGGGGAAGCGGGTTCTGCCCTTTCTTGCTTGAGCTTCTGCCAAAGAAGCCTTTAATGCTTGAACGAGCTCTGGGTCGTCATAATCTTCTTCGTTTATCTGCACTAGCGACTCTGAACTTGACGACCCCTTCTGCGGCGATTCCTCTACAGCCTTGCCCTTGCCTTTCCCCTTAGGCTCTGGTGTTTTTTCTTTTTAGAACAGGGCTGCTGTAGAGTCCACTATCTTGAGTGGTTTGGAAGAAGTCTTCTTCTTGGGCTCCTCAGCTTTCTTCTCTGCCTTCTTCTCCCCCTCATGACGATCATGGGGGGAGAAGAAGGCAGAGAAGAAAACTGAGGAGCCAAAGAAGAAGACTTCTGCCAAACCACTCAAGATAGTGGACTCTACAGCAGCCCTGTTCTCAAAAGAAAAAGCACCAGAGCCTAAGGGGAAAGGCAAGGGCAAGGCTGTAGAGGAATCGCCACAAAAGGGGTCGTCAAGCTCAGAATCGCTAGTGCAGATAAACGAAGAAGATTATGATGACCCAGAGCTCGTTCAAGCATTAAAGGCTTCTTTGGCAGAAGCTCAAGSAAGAAAGGGCAGAACCCGCTTCCCCCYCAGAGCTGGAGAAGGCTCTTCCTCTAAGGCGAAGGAGGAAACGTCCATGTGACAGCAGTCAAATTTGAAATCCCAGGTTAGCTATTATTAAGAATATATTAGTGTTATTGAAGTTAATTTATAGATTAGGAGTTAGTTAGATTAATTTAGTTGAGAAATTTTAAGAATTTCCGGTAGTTGCTTAGAAAATCCGGTTCCGGTCCGAAATTATCCGAAATGTCCTATACAGTACCAAATGCTCTAATTTATACCCAATTTATATAAAACACTAAGATTTAGTGTTTTAAATATAAAACYTTTCTATTTAAATAAATTTAGTCATCGTGGGCTTTTATAGTGAAGAAAAATGTCAAAATAGAAAAATCGGGCTTTTATCCATTTTGGGCTTTACTTTTTATAAAAAAAAATTATGTGTGAGGGTGGGCTTGGG
>NC_037532.1:19342684-19344767 GCF_001531365.2 Cynara cardunculus var. scolymus
GGTGTGAGTGTTGTTTTCTTGAAGTATCGTTGTCTCTGAATGAATTTCAAAACAAGTTCTTCAGCGATCACTGAACAAGCTCAGTGTATGATCGCTAGAACTGAAATTACAGATACAGAAATACATCGAAAGGAAAAAGGGATTATCATCAAATCACTGAGAGAGAGTATCAACAATTCCGTTTATCAAATATTTAACAATTAACTGGAGTGGTCCAACAAAGGAACAACCCAAAGCGAGAGCCTTTAAGGGAGTTAGGGTATTATGTATTCAGTTGTTGTTGGCCCTTTAGGTATACATGAAGTTGTGGATCTTGAATAAATTATACAGAGTAAGCGCTTGAGATGAGAGACAATGTCGACTGGAACTTCATTTTTTTGTTTTGAATTGAAGAGTTCTTAATTAATTTTCTTGTACTATATCTATGTTATGTATTTGGATTAATAATGAAACCTTTTAGTTTGTTTTGGGCTATTTTAATTATGTATTTGGTTATTCTAGAACTTTTCATTGTTTGTGCATCGAATTTATCTTTAACTTGTTACTTTATAGTTGCTGGAATTGAATTGTGTTAGATATAAATCATATTAAAAACTATATAAAAGCTAGGGATGTTCATCGATTGAGATCCAATGGATTTAGGTGGATCTGATCTGATCCAATCATCCATTGGATGTTGGATTGTGTCATCCGATTCAATCTGATTGACATTGGACATCCTTGGATCGGATCGGTTCCACCCATTAGATGTTACTATTGGTTATCCATTGGATCGTATTTGATTCATCCAACCCTTCGATCCAATACTCAACCAATTATTCATATATTTTCTTAAGTTATTAAAAAGTAATGTATATAAATATCAATTAAAAAACAAAATCGTAAAATATTAATAATTATATATAGTTATCAATTGGATGTTTGTTGGATGGTAATTGGATGACTATTGAATGGGGAATTGGATGGTTATTGTATTGGATCGGTTCGGTTTTATTGGATGTTGGACTGTCATCCAAGAACCGATCGATCCGATTTGGATGTTGAAATTTTGGATCCGATCCAATCCAATTACAATTGAAAATCTGATGATGGTCGAAAGAATTCCAATTGAAACGGTCGGTTAATATTAGATCAGATGACTATCTGTACACCCCTAATAAAAGCCAAAAGCCAGAATAGGGAAATAAATATTTTGTAGTGGTGGTTCTAAAGATAATTTCAGTTGGCCTGAAATATGGTTTTAAGTTTAATTTTTTTTAAAGTCAAGGATTAAAATAGAAGCTTGCTAAAGTAAAGGTTAATTATTTATTTAAATATAATTAACTTTTACTTGTCCCAAGTTAGCCACAATAGATAATTTATTAGTTGTTCCATGACTAACATAATTGTTTTGAAAAACTTACACTACAACAAGATCGGGTTTATAGAACATTCTCAAATTCTAAGTGTCCTAATAGACCTCTTTATAGGACTTAGTTTATAAGACCAGAAAAATAAAGTGTCTTATCTAAAGGTGTTGTAATAAGTTTATATGAGCTTTTGGGCGTCTTAACAAGTTTTTTAGGACATTTTTAATACAATGTGTCGCATTCACAACTTTATAGGACACTTTTGAAAAACTGTCCTATAAAATCATTTTTTATAGGACATTTGTTTTTATAGGACACTTTTTCAAATAGTGTCCTATGAAATTGATAATAGGGCACTTTATATTAAAAATGTTATAAAAAACTTATTACGACGTCAAAAAACGTCATATAAACTTATTACAATACATTTAGATAGGACACTTTATTTTTTTGGTCCTATAAACTAAGTCCTATAAAGAGCTCTATTAGAACACTTAGAATTTGAGAGTGTCCTATAAACCCGATCTTATTGTAGTGATTTTCAAAGAACTTGTATAGATTTTTCATATACCGGAATGTGAGTTAATATTTACCTATTTAAAGTTTTAGTTTTAAGTTTCATTTTTATTTTTATTTTAGTCACAGGTTTCGTACATTATCATTTATTGCTCAAATTAGCTATACTATATTATAAAACATTTGACAAAAACTCTTAAAAATAATTTTTTATGCAC
>NC_037532.1:19345593-19359245 GCF_001531365.2 Cynara cardunculus var. scolymus
AAAAAATTATATTATTAAACCAAATATAAATTACTTCGTTATTGTACATAAATTAAATTATAAAAAAATTGAATTAAAAAATTACACAAAAAATAGGAATTTCAAATAGTTAATTTGATACTAATATCGATATATTTTTGTCAAATTTTTATGATATCTTCTAACATATATTTTATTCAAAAATAAAAACATCATCGCTTTCACAAAATCACATAAATCCATATTATAACATCGACTGAGATAAAGAATAAAATGAAATATTAAAATCACGATATATCTCGCTGCATTGCGCGAGTACGCTTCTAATATATAATAGTCCCACACCTTACAAAATAAGTCGTTGTAATGTGCCATAACATGTTGTAGTGCAAGTCAAGCCTTAGAATGGAACCATGAAGGTTAATGTGATGGCAAACCCAAGCCTTGACGCTATAACGCGCCATAATGAATTATTTAAATATATATATATATATATATAGAGAGAGAGAGAGAGAGAGAGAGAGAGAGATTTTTTCATTTTGTTCATTTTTTTGTAAATATGAGAGTTTGATTAATTATTTTTATTGTGTAGAGTGTTAATCATTGATATTATCATCTTTATATTTTGATTTTAGATAAATACATGAAACAGTTTCATTAAAATTTCATTAGGTATTATATGAAACAATTTCATAACAATATATGAAACAATTTCATAACAATATATGAAACAATTTCATCAAAAAAAGTATTATATGAAAGAATTTTACAAGATTAAACAATTTAATGAAAAATTTCATAAGATTAAACAATCAAATTGACGGATGAGGGTGATTTACACGATCTGTACAAATTGAATGGTTTGCATTTGATCGTTCCTATATATATATACATATATATATATATATATATATATATATATGAAATGTTATCAAAATCAAAGTCGTATAATTTGAAATGTGATAATATCTCTTTGAGATCAACGATTTATGAAGATCACATTAATAATTTAATATTTAAAACCGACAAAGTTTTGATTATAAAACTGATTTGAAACTGAATATATTATTTTATCATTTTTAGTAATCGTATGGATTTTTATGAAACGTGATTAATATATTTTCAAAATTAACGATTTATAAAGATTATGATAAAACTTTCAAAACCTAATAATTTTTGTATTATAAGACTGATTCAATATTATATAAATCGTTTTATTAGTTTCAATTTTTGTATAGATTTATAGTTTATAAGGTGCATCCTGTTCGATTTCTGACTTAAAAAAAATTAAAGTTTTTGTTTAAGGGTTAATCTAATTATGACAATAAAAACGTATCATTTATGAATTATAGAAAATATCGAACATACTCACTTTCATTTATCAATAAATCTAAATATCGTAAATGTTAAAATGATCAAGATATAACTATCTAAATGCATGAAAAATATATGACAATAACATATCTATGAATAGGTATTATTGAATAGATCTCAAATATATTTTGACACTAAGATTTAGGATTAGATATATACTTGATAAAAATAATAGTATATATAATAAATAGAATAAAGTATTATTATTATTATTATTATTATTATATATTTATATGTATAGAAAACGGTGGCAATCTCATGGATTGGCGAATTTGCATGGAGGCCAAGTAACAAGATGACTCATCCTATATTTCCTCATCGTGCTTTCAATCTCACTATGAATAAGTATGTACGTCTTCTTTTTTCTTTTCTTTTTTAATAAGAAACACACACAAATATTCTAGAGATAAATTAGCATGTTGCAGCCAGATTCGGACGGTGAATCAAGAGTTAGAAGTTAATAAAACGAGGTGAGTATGTTATAAGATATAGTCTGATACATATGTGATATATGATATTCAACCTATATGATATTGTCCGTGAATATATATATATATATATATATGTGAATCATGTATGATTTTGTACATGAATTATATATGTGAATGTACATTAATGACATTTTTCTTGTTTACTTAAATAATATCATTCTCGTTTGAAATTGCCCATATATATATATATATATATATAGAGTGAGAGAGACAGAGAGAGAGAGAGAGAGAGAGAGAGAAAGAGAGCGCTTGGTTCAAATGTTAACCAAGATTATTGTGTTAACTTTGTTAACCAAGTTCAACCAATAAAAATCCATCTTTTATGTAGGTTTATATTCATCTCATAATTTAATGACAAAGGTAAATATGTAATTTTAGTTTGTATGTAACTCCCATATCATTAATTGGGAGTTACAAAATCAAAAAAACTCATAATTGTTGTTGATTTACTATTGATCTTGTTTTTCTACAATATTGATTTATCTATCTATAATGTACTTGAATTTGTGATTGTTAAAGGAAACCCGATAATAAAGTTTTCGATATCGTTCTAGCTAATATGGATAAACTCATTGGAAAACAACTCAACAATGAGAAAGTTAAAATAGTTTACGATGACAATCGGACTTCGAGTTCCGGAAGTGAAGACAATAATCAAAGCGTTTGTATTGGTAATGGATTAATATGTTATTGTATTCGTTTTAATCGAAATTATGTTGATTATGACGTTTTTGTGTTTTTGTTAGTTCATATTGTGTTGGTAATTTTTTTTAATTATTACTACAAGCCCAATTCATATGTTCAAATGGAATAAGTTCATCGTCAACTTAATTTGTTATGCAATCCAATTCTGATAAACATTCGGCTCCGTCAGTTGTTTATGATGCTTGACCTGCCATAAACGGCAACTAGTGTTCATATACGTTCAGGTGTATTCATATACGTTCATGTGTGTTCATATATGTTATAGTAGGGACATTAATCAAGACATCTAATATTGAATTCATAATTTTTGTTAATTTATTATTGATCTTTTTTTTATAATATTGATTTTTCTATCTATAATGTTTTTGAATTTGTGATTCGTAGAGACCCGGTAGTAAAGTTTTCTTTATCGTTCAAGCTATTATAGATAAAACCATTGTTCATAATGAATGAACTATCGTTCACAAGTGTTCATATTGTGTTCATATGTTCACTAGTTGCATATCTCAACCTTGGCTCGCTCCTGAATGTGTTCATAATGAAAGAACTATTGTTCACAAGCTCTTCATATTGTGTTCATATGTACATTAGCTGTATATCTCAACATTAGCTCGCTCCTGAATGTGTTCATAATGAAGGAACTATAGTTCACAAGTGTTCATATTGTGTTCATATGTACACTAGTTGCATATCTCAACATTGACTTGCTCCTGAATGTGTTCATATTGAAGGAACTATTGTTCACAAGCTGTTCATATTGTGTTCATATGTACACTACATTGGCTCGCTCCTCAATGTGTTCATAATGAAGGAACTATTGTTCACAAGTGTTCATATTGTGTTCATATGTACACTAGCTGCATATCTCAACATTGGCTCGCTCCTGAATGTGTTCATAATGAAGGAACTATTGTTCACAAGCTGATCATATTGTGTTCATATGTACACTAGCTGCATATCTCAACATTGGCTCGCTCCTGAATGTGTTCATAATGAAGGAACTATTGTTCACAAGCTGTTTATATTTTGTTCATATGTACACTAGCTGCATATCTCAACATTGGCTCGCTCCTGAATGTGTTCATAATGAAGGAACTATTGTTCACAAGCTGTTCATATTGTGTTCATACCTGCTTTTTTATTTATTTTCTTTCGTGTAGCAGCTATTCTTATTATGTTCACATTGTGTTCATACATGCTATGCAGTCCAAGTTCATATATATGTCAATTTTTGTTCGTCTTTGACACCGGTATCAATTGTAGAATTGATCATTGGTTTTCAATCATCAAACATTATCACATCACTGTCATAACAAAAATCACATAATTATTAGATGATTATTACATCATAAACAATCTTCAATTTATCAAATCATTATCACAGTATTATCTCGGAAAAACAAATCATTATCACAATATTATCATAGAAAAAACAAATCATTATTATAGTATTATCACATCATTATCGAGAACGAACATAATGACATAAAAAGTCTCCAATGATAATAATAAAATTAAATATAGGATAACATAAAATTATGGGTAAATACTAATTTATTTTCATTTATTTTATTTTTTATTATGTGTTATTTAATTTTCATTTATTCTGTGTTTTTATTATGTGTTAATTAATTTGGAGGCCGAGAAGTGTTCTTGCATTTTTATAAAACAGGGATGTTCTCGTTTGAACCCTTTCTTTATATATATATATATATGTGTGTGTGTGTGTGTGTGTGTGTGTGTACGTGTGTGAGAGAGAGAGAGAGAGTTATTATGCAACCTTTTACATTTGTACAACCAATAAAACTCAATCTCAACCGTCCATTTAATTTGATGAATATGTGATTTCATTAAAGTTTTGATTGTTTACTAATATAAAGTTTCAATCATAATTAATAAACCCTAGTCATCTTCCATAAATATTCAAATTATAATAAATGAACTCTCATTATTTTATAAATATCCCAATTGATTGAATTGCATTGGTTGTACAAATGTAATGGTTGCATTTAAAACGTCCTATATATATAAGTATATATGGAATATTTTAAAATAATATGTTAGCATATGTTGCCTTTACCTAGATAATGATAAGTTCTATGCAGCAAAAAGAATGTGTTACATGGATTTATGATAAAGTGATGGATTTTACTTATGGCTACCAATGTTTTTATGCCTTATGAATGGACCTCAAAGGAGGGGCAACCATTTTGTGGACCCCAAAGGGTCAGGGTATCCTATCTAGAGTATGACATACATACATGTTTGGAAGATCTGCAAATGATGTTTATACAGAAGTGGTCTTACGCGTGAATATAAGAAGTGTTTTTAATTGTTATTCACACACTAAAATGATATGTTTTATGAAAAATTATTTGTTCATGAAATCATAAATGTTCCCTATGCTTAAAGCTTACATATTCCATATATGTATCTCAAATAATATCAAAGTAAGACATGAAGGAACCGACCAAGTGTATTGGATTGTTATTCATGCACTAAAATGATATGCTTTATGAAAGATTATTTCTTCATGAAACCATAACTAGTCATGATGTCTATTTCTTACGTACTCCATATATGTATCTTAGGTAATATCAAAGTAAGGCACGAAAGGACCGATATAAGGATTTATAGTTCTTAATATAGTTGTTATATGTCTTAGGCTATGGAACTACTGTTAGAATCCTTCCATGAATGTAAAGTTTATGATTTGTTGTACTGAACTAAGTTAAAACATAAGTGTTGATCCTCTCTCTCAGTGATTTGATGATAATCCCTTTTCGCATATACGTTGTATTTATGTTTCTGTATTTTCAGTTCCAGCGATCATCACTGAGCTTGTTCAGTGATCGCTGAAGAACTTGTATTGTAATTCAATCAGAAACAGCGATACTTCAAGAAGACAACACTCACACCAAAGAACCTTCAGCCAAAGTCGAAGACTGAAACTGAAGATTAGAGACTGGCAAGTACGTGATCTGAAGCGGTACTCAGTGATTACAAGTCTGTCTACATATGTGTGAAGACTGCTCAAGCCTCAGTGAATGCTGAAGAGACCTCCAGGTTATTCCAGCATTCAACGATCAAAGGAAGCTTGCTTAGCACGATTGTTGTTGTCTTGTCCTTATGCACACAAAGGACAAACCCATACCCTTTTAAATGTTGGTATGGTACGGAGCCGACTAGTTGACTCTATTGCCCACCAACTTTAGATAAAGATGTCTGCTCATGAATAGTGCTTTTTGTACTATTTACTATAGCAAAGGACAAGCCTTCCTCTTAACGCTTAACACACTCTAACCCTACCATATTGCATTAAATGAACATTTAATGCATTGGGTATAAATAGAAGTGTTTCTTCTCCATGCAGAGTGCGCGCAACTCACTCTCTAAACCTAGTTCTTACTTTGAGCATTTTCTAGTTTAAGTAAAAGAACTTTTCTTTACAGCATTTCTTTTCTCATTTGCTAAGAATCTGTGTGTAACCAAAGATTGTTTAGATAGGTTTTCTTATCTTTTCTTTCCGTAAACAGTCTTGTAAAATTTGTATTGATCTTCTTTATCAATATACATTTTAAATTTAAAAATATTGTGTTTGTATTCTTCCCCACTTCTACAAACTGTTTTACTTATCTTGTAGACCCTCAAGGGACCAACAAGTGGTATCAGAGCAATGTTCTATCTTCTCTAGCTTGTTTAACTGTTTTTCTGCATTAGTTTATGTCTTTCTCTAGATAACTTTATTGCTTTTAAATGGCATTGCAAATTACAAAGTCACACACACACACACACACAAAACAATGGCTCTCTTACCAAACCTCCCCGGTTCGTCCGTGACAACTTTAGTCTATGGAAGAACCGGATGTCTCTTTTTCTTGAAGGTGTGGTTCCTGAAATTCCATATTACATAGAAAATGGACCATATGTACCATTTGCTATTGCTCCGGCTGTTCCAGCAACAGCTACGACTGCCGCGATTCCTGAACGATAGATTCCAAAGCTCGCTCATCAGTGGAGTGATAAAGATAAGAAGAAAATAGCTATAGACATTCGTGCTAGGTCTATAATAGCTATGTCTCATTCTGAAGAGATTTATCATTCTGTGATGAAGCTCAAGACTTCAAAATCCATGTGGGACACACTTTGTGTTCAATATGAAAGAACCACTCAGGTTCAAGAAACTAGAAAGATCAATTTAGTAAGGTAGTACAAAAGCTTTCTCTGTGGAAAGTCTGAAACGTTGTCTGAAGTACATCAACATTTTAATTGTCTCCTTATTGATCTAAGGGCTATAGGTAGGGAATATTCCAATTCTGAAACTTTAACTAAGTTTCTGGAATGTCTTCCTGAGTCTTGGGACACCTTTTCCACGTGTCTTAAAATGTCCAATGACATGTCCACTCTTTCTCTCTCTACTCTCTACGGGATTCTGCTTAACCATGAGCAATCTCGTCAACTGAAGAGGAATCTAGTCCAAGATTCCAGAGAAATGAAAAGCTCTGCTTTAGCTTTGATCTCTGAAGATTCTTCTGTTGAAACTCCTTCTACCTCTTTTGTTTCTTCTCTTCCTCCTGTTATTATTACAGAGATAGACTCGTCTATCTCTGAGGATATTCCAGAATCTGATTTAGCAGATTTTGATGAATCCTTGGCCCTCTTGACTAAGTCTTTCAGGAGGTTCGCTAGTTAAAGCAACTACCGCAGATATCCTCAGCTGTCCCTCAGGGAAAAGCCAAAGTCTGAAAGAATAGACAAGGCTTCAGCTGTCTGCTACAATTGTCACCGGCCTGGACATTTTGCAGGTGAATGCAGATTAAAGAAAGCTGCGACGCCATCTTCAAAAACCTCATTCTCCTTCAGGACTAAGGATGAAAAGTACTTAAAACTGAAGGAGAAGTACAGGATGGTGAAGAACAACCAGCGAAAGGCTAAGGGCCTTGTCGCTGAATAGAATGACTGGGCTGACTCATCCGATGAATCATCTTCTGAAGAGGAAAATACATCCTATCTTTGCTTGATGGCCAAAGATGCAGATGAAGAATCTTCAGAAGCATCTACTTCCTCTGAGCCATCTACCTCTTCTACTACTCAGGTATGTTCCCTGAATGAACCCTCTTCTTCCTCTAGCTTATCCGCACTAGATACGTTTATGATTAATCTTTACAATGCCTTCAATGGCAAATCTAAAACAGAAATGCTTAATGTTGATCTTCAAGAACAATTGAAGATTTTCCATTCTAAGATCAAAGAGCTGACTTCTATTGAGGTAAATCTTAAGGATCAGGTCATTGTAAACCAAGCCATCATCGTTGAACGCAAAAAGGCCATCGCTGAGCGTGAGCGAGCAATCGCTGAACTTAAGGCCGAGAAAGCTACCATTGAAGGGTGGTGTAAAGCTTCTCTCAAAGCCTCTAAGATCATCAACGCTCAGATCCCTGCCAAGATAACGACTGGTCTAGGATTTTCCTATGATCAGGAAGAACGTGTTACATACATGTCCATACTTAAATTTGGCACCTTCGTCTCTTCTATTCCTAACACTTCTTCCTCTCAGTCTTCTCTTACTGAGAGTCATCAAGGAACTCCTTCGAGTTCTGGTTGCAAAGACAAAGGTAAATCCATTGTCACAGCATCCCTTCCTAAGAAGTCAAACAAGTCTAATAGATCAAGGTCTATTCCTTCAGCTTGTAAAGCTTCTTCTTCTTCCTTAGGGACTAGGAAATCTGAACCCTATCAGAAATCCAAGTCTCAGCTCAAGGTCAACTTTTCACCTAAGGAATCCAAAGCCTCAAAGGTTCCTCCTATAACCAATGAGAAGGGAATCCTTGGAGCTGGTCCTTCTTCTAATCTGATACTTCCTGGCCCTAAAGCTATTTTCAGCTTTAGGAAGTGCAAACACTGTAGTGAGAAAACACATATTGCCCGCAAGTGTCCTTCTGCCGCTAAGGCTGATTCACCAGCTAAGGGCAAGAAAGTAGCCAAGGCTGAGAAATCAACCAAGGCGAAATCATCCACTAAGGTAACAAAAGCAACCAAAGTGAAGCAAACTGTTGGAGCCTCTTCTTCAGGCTCAGCGAAAACAACTCCTGCTAACAAGTCTTCAGCATCAGACGTTGTAGTTCCCACCACTGAAGCCTCTTTATCAGGCTTAGTGAAGACTTCCACTAAAACTACTTTAGTAGTGTCAGAGGATGTTCCTCTTTCCACTCAAACCTCTTCAGGTTTAGTGATGCCATCTATTATACTGATTCTTTAGCACCAATGGATGATGCCTCTAACAAAGCTGGACCCCAATAGCTGGGTACCAATAGCATTCTTAATTTGTTTCCTTATGCAAGACGTCAAAGGTATATGGTATTTTGATAGCGGATGTTCAAGACATATGACTGGAGACAAATCCCTGCTAACTCATTTGAAGGAAGAAAGAGGACCTTCCGTAACATTTGGAGGTAACAGAAAAGGATATACCAGAGGTTTTGGTATATTAACCAATGGTGTAACAACGTTCAAACGTGTTGCATATGTTGAAGGACTGAAGCACAATCTTCTTAGCATCAGTCAGCTGTGTGATAAAGACTACATAGTAAAATTTTCGAAGATGGGGGTTAATGGTAAGTTTGGAGTTGGTGATGGGGTGAAGGGTAGGTTGGTTGGTGGTGTGGATGGTTCTTCATCGGTCGATGAGCTCAACTCTATAGGTTATTGGGATGTGGTGATGGGAACATGTACATTCTGTACATCTTCAGAGGGCTGAGCCTTTGGTTCCCTCGCTCAGGTTTCTTGGTTTGGGGGAGATGGTTGGTGTTGTCTTTGAGGTGAGAGTGGTAGTGCAGCAGATTCCATATGTTGAGCAGTCACGGCCTCATTCTCCCCCTCATGAGGTCCTAGACCTTGATCATCGGGGTCTGGGTCCTCATGGCGTGGCCTTTTTTGTAGGCAGCTGCTGGAGCATGAAGCTCTACTCCTCTTCTTCTTTTTCTCATTCCTGAAGAACGTAAGATACGCCTTCAGGGCTTGTTGACTTCGGCCCTCCTCTAATGAGTGAAGGAGGGAGTTGGTGCATGCATGTTGATCAGCAAGGCTCTGGGAGTGAGCCTTGGTTGGTTGTGCAGCATGATGAACAAATTTTGCACTTATCTCATTGAAGGATGAGACAAGTGCCTTTGACAGGGCCCTTAGGTCGGCCTTGGTTGCATATTCCGTGGTGGAGGTGGAGGCAGGTGGGGGCATGGAGGTGGTGGTGGATGTGGATGGAGGAATGAGAAGATTGGCATTGAGATTCCTCACCTCTGCAGTGAAGGAAGAGAAGGCTTCATCGAAGGATGGGCCTACAGAGGAAGGTTGAGGAGGAGGAGGTTGGGGTATGGTGGCTAGTATGGTGGCTGGGAGGGAGGAGAGGGTGGTTTGGATGGTGGTCATTTGGGTAGAAAGAGAGGCTAGTGTTTCATCGATGGATGTGGTGGTGGTTGGGGTAGGTTGTGGGATTAGAGATGAGATTGAGGATGTGAGGTTGTTTATGGTTTGGGAGATGGTGTTTAGTTGGGTGGTGATGGAGGCTAATGTTTTATCGGTCGCTGTTGCTTTGGCTGTGAGGGTGGCGATAGAGTGAATTTGGAGTTGATTTCATTGGGTGGCAAGGGAAAAGGAGGTGTTGTGGTGTTGGGTGACTGTCTGTTGTAGCATTTGGAGACGGGTTGTATTGTCTCGGGTTTGGGCTTCAAGGGTTGCAAGGGATTATCGAAGGGGGGTGAGGTCAATGGATGGAGGGTTGTCGACAATCTCTTGGATGATGAGTTTTAGGTCTTCCAAGGACCGCTGAATCGTGTCTACAAAGGCTTGGAACTCAGCCTTTGTGACCAGATCAGCCACAGGGGTAACCCCTGCAGCAATTGATGCTGCAGGTTGAGCCTCAGCTCTAGAGGCACCTTCTTGGCCTTGTGAAAATGAGGGCCGTGAAGGACTTCCATCATGTCCTTGATAGCCCTCTAGTGAGGAGCTATCTCTTGAAGTTGCTATAGCTTATTCTTCTTCCTCGGCTTCAGAGGCCAGGTAAGAGAAGTAGATGTGTGTCCCCTTTGCTAGATCAAGTATGGAAGGGGGATGTTGTGCATTAACAGGAGATCACTCTGAACGATCTTGTGGATCAGTAATGCCAGAAGCAACACATGCTTCTGGGTGTGTGAAGGATAGTGGCGAGCCATGAGGCGAAGTAGCTCTTATTTCTTCATCGCCCCTCTGTTGGGAGAGAGGCGATGCATGGTGGGGTTCCTCGGCTATATCATCTCTAGAGGCCCGAAGGATGACCTCTAGATGGCTGGCTGGGTGTGGGATTGGACTGGGTCATCCTTGTTCAATACCCCTTTGGCCTTGATCGGTAGGGGTAGTGGTGGTGGGTGCCCTTTGGGTAGTGGGGATGGGTATTGTATGTGAAGAGCTGGGGGATGCATGAGGAGAGTTATCATCATCATCTCCATTATCCGATGAAGACGACTCCTGTGCTCCCTCGTTGGTTTCTGGGACTGCTCTAAGTGCTCTAGGGTAGCTGCCCTTGGTTCTTAAGACAGCAGAGAGCGTTCATAGGTCTTCCTTATCTCAGACGTCTCTTGTATGACGCTGAGCATGGATCGAGAGACTGACCTCTCGATGGTGTAGCCGTCCTTGGAGATTGTTGGACGATGACCATGCATTGTGAACTGTGGTGTGAATGGTCCATCGGCCGGGAGTTTGTGTCTCCTCATCGCATCCCTTATGAAGAGAGCGAGGAATCGTGGGTAGAGCACGGACGACAGTGGCTTTTATGCGGTCTGAAGCTTACACTTCTTGATTACTGCTGCATGGATTTCGTTGTAGATGAGGACAACATAGTCCATCGGCAGATTGAAGAAGCGGCCGTACATGATGGTCATTATGTTGATATTACCCTGATCCATCGATCCCAACTTGCAGGTCAGGGTCCTATTCAATATGGAAAAGAACATATTCCACATTGGGGGGAGGAATTGCCTCTTAAAGTCAGAGGCATTGCGTCGGTCACGATTGTAGCATGTGGATGAAGCAGAGGATATCAGAGCTCGTGGGTAGTTCGACGTAGTTGTCTATGTCGAGTTCTTGGCATGTGGGAATGCAAAGGACTCTAGAGACCTTTGCCCAGGAGATTTTCACAGAACAGATCATGTCTTTTGAAGCGTCAATATCCCCCATGATTCCACGGCTGTCGGGGATGTACTGGCAAGTCTGCCAGTATTGTTGGACGTACCTGAACGGTACGCCATTGTCGACTAACGTCAACGCCGGTTGTAGAATACAGTTCTGGAAGAACTCTATCATGATGGCATACTTTGCGTCAAATAGGTCGGTACGAAGGTCGATCACGTGGTTGTTTGGTTTTAAGGGAAGGAACACCATTGTGCGGCTATCGACGCCGGTGGATTGCACATGGCTGTCGTTGTTGTTTGATTCATGAGAGGCGGAGGATGCCATTGCAAGTTAAGAACAATTTAAGAACTTATGAAGTATAGTTTTTAGTCACAAAAGCTGCAATGTTGTATAATTTTTAAAGAGTTTGCAATTAAGATGGGTTTTTTTGAAAAAAAATTGTTTTGTCATGGAACCAGAGGAGCTCTGGTTGGACATGACTCATTGGATGGGGAACCAGAGGTTTGTGGTTAAACATACCCTTTTAGGGATGAGGAACTAGAGGTGTCTGGTTGCGCATGATGTATAAGTTCATCGATGAATTGTTGGGTTGTATGTATTATGAGCCTTGGATGGATAAACCAGAGGCTCTGTAGGACCAGAGGGGATCTGGTTACTTACTCATGTTTTATTCATCATATATCTAGCATTTTGGTGTCCAGAGGCTCTGGATAGTAGAACCAAAGGCTCTGGAATGGAAAATGCATATTTATGCAAAGGAAAGTTCTTTATGATGAATGAAAAGCTCCCCCTAGAATGATGCATGGGGAGGAGATTGAGTGTAAAACTCCCCCTTGAATCAATAAGAGGTAGGTTCATTTTGGTGACCAGAGGCTCTGGTCTTTACAACCAGAGGTTCTGGTTATGAATCATGATGAAAGGATGGTACGAAAAAATGGTTAAGTGCATATATGTGGGTGATGAATGGATGTGCCTTTGAGACTAGAGGGCTCTGGTGTCAAAGACTTTGAATCCAGAGGCTCTGGTCTTTAGAACCAGAGGCTCTGGTTGTGAAAAGAGTACTTAGTGAAAATTTTCACAAAGTATTGGTTTTGGACCAGAGGTCTTTGGTGCCAAAGGATGATGGATAATTACGTAAATACGTGCATGAATGATCAAGGAAGTCCAAGTTTGAGACCATAGAGGCTCTGGTCTCAAATAATTGGAATTCAGAGGCTCTGGTCTATAAAACCAGAGGCTCTGGTTTGGAGGGGAATACTTGGTGAGAAAATACCAAGTATTTGCTTTAGACCAGAGGTCTCTGGTTCCAAAGTCGATGAAAATTTTTGCCAAAAATTAATCTAAGTGATTCTAAATGGCCAGAGGCTCTGGTTTAGAGTACTTGGTGTTTATGGCTATCATAATATTTGTCACTTATAGGCATGACCATGAGATATTGAGGATCTCTGGTTTTAGACTAATGATTGCCTCTAAGTGGTGAGATTCAGCATACCCATCTTGCTGACTAGGAACAAAAATCTTTTCTCATCAAGAGCTTTTGTGAAAATGTCAGCAAGTTGAATCTCAGTTGGAACAAAGTACATCTCTATATTACCTTTTTCAACATTGTCTTTCATAAAGTGGTACCTTACATCGATGTGCTTGGTCTTGGAATGCTGCACAGGGTTTTGCTGAGATAGCTATTGCACTCTTGGAGTCACAAAGGATGGGTATCTTTTTATATTGAAAGCCAAAGCCCTTAAGCTGAGTTTTCATCCAGAGAACTTGTGAACAACAACTAGCAGTAGCAACATATTCTGCTTCTGCTGTAGAGGTTGAGACACAATTTTGTTTTCTGGATGTCCAACTTACCAGCTTGTCCCCAAGAGTTGACAGCTTCCAAACGTACTCTTTCTATCAAGCTTGCACCCTGCATGATCTGCATCTGTATAGGCTATTAGATCA